>NW_026857873.1:0-53718 GCF_026571515.1 Ruditapes philippinarum | reverse complement strand
TAAGCTGGTTCTTCACAAGACCTACCTATGATTAAAATTTGATAGCAATAGACTCATTCCCAAGCTAGTTATCAAACAGAAAGCAATTTACTATATATATATATTACATATGTTTAAAAAAAATGGCCATAACAAAAAATGACGGAATCTTGACAGCTTTTTACGGACACCACCCCCTTATGTATGACATTTTATGTACACACTTCTGTATAGATTGAATGACACGAAGCAAACTACTAGTACTTTCAAGTATATGGCTAAGAACGGACGGAAAGACAGACGAATGATAAAAGCCAAAACAATATTCCTCTTCCGATTTCACCGGCGGAGGATAACAAATGGTTGATGTTGTGCCCGTGAGCGCTTCCCTGAAGCGTTTTGACCCCGGGGATCATGATTGGACGGGGGATTTTTTTGTTGTTTTTTTTTTTGTAGAGGTCCACCAGATGCTTCTTGCCAAAATTCCAAGCCTTATATCTATTGTGGTTCTGAAGAAGATTTTTAAAAAAATAGCTTACGGACGTACGCACGGACAATTTCAAAAATATTTCAATTTTCAATGGGTAAAATCTGCACTTTTTTCATCCGTTTTTCAAAATTCTTTCAGTTATCACGGTAGGTACCCGGATAATGGAGATCGCGGATAATGAAAGAGTATAATGGCAGATCGCCAGTTCAGCAAAAATGCATGGAGAGGTTAGTATTTGTCTGGATGTCGTGTTATAGCGATCGCATACATAACCTTTTGCGATAGATAACAATCAAGCGATGTCATATCCTTACTCTGATACCCATACCTTCGGAATTGGCCGCCAGATAAAGTGGAAGAAGGAAAATGATTACGCAACATCCCAAATTTCTACAAAAAAAAAACTACATATCATACCCATTTATAATATATTCAAACATGTTTTTTGTACACGACACTGCTGTTATCAAAGCCCTAACATCGGCAATTAATACGCTATCCCACATGATCCAGTAGCATGAATATTTTCCTTAACAAACGCATTTTTTATGAGGCACCTGAAACAATTTGGATAATGGGAATTCTTTCAGCTGATAATGAGAAATTCAAATATTTAGCAAATGGATAATAGTGGAATTTTCGTTTTGCTCTTAATTTTAAATGCTTAGATAATATTTATTTATTTAAATAATTATATTTTGTAGTCCTTTTGCTATCCACTATGATTATAACAAAACATCTGTATCTTTTCATTGTATTTTTGACCTTTCAGTCGTTGCTTTTATCAAATTATAAGCGTTTCTGCAATTCAGTTGAACGAAGCGAGGTTATTTTGTTATTTTGCGTCCTTGCACTGAAAACGTATCTGTCATAAAACCATGATTAATGTATTGTCTTTGTTGATGCCATCATTTCTTGTTCGAGGTATAATCTACAGAATGTTTATGTCTTCAATCAGTGTCAGTGTGTAACCCTTTGATGGTTAGAGCTCCGATTAAAAAAAGGGTATTGAATGGACACAAACCGTTTCGGTCGGAAATACAATTATGTTTGTATAGCGGACGTATAATACATCCCAGCAAACACATGGCGTTAAAATAACGTCGGATTAATGTTAGATTTTGGTCACGACGTCGGCGACCAAAATACGACGTAAATCTGACGTTAAAAAACCGATGTTTATTAGACGTTTCTTTTTGACGTCGTGCTAACGTCAGGTTCTGGTCGGTGTCCTGACAGTAGGTAAAAAATTAACAAAAAATAATCCTTATTCGCTGTTGTAATCATTTAAACTTTTTTTCAAATGTTATTTGGATTACAAATGAAATGTTCTTATATAAATATACAGACCAAGATCGCGGCGCTGCAACCTAATAAAACATATAGGTGGCGCTGTGTATAGGCAAGTTACATGTATTATTGTTATGAAATCTATTTATAGCCACAGATCTGTTTACAAACGTTATAATATTATCATTTGTGGTACATTATATGTATCAAAATCACGAGTTTTTTAATAGTGCTTTAACATTTAATCATAGTGACAGAAAAGGGAAAGAAAACATAATTAACCTATAATTCGAATCTAAAGTCACGTGGATGGAAATTCAAATTCGTAGGCGTTACGTTTTGGCTGTCGGTCAGGAATCGGGATGCACTGATAAAGTGAATATTATAGATTTTCTTGAACAAAAAGGTCAGTTCAATTTATTTAGATTTATTTCTACTTTGTATTTGATAAATAATTGCATGATTGTAAGCACTCTTAAATTTAATTATCATTATTTGAACAGCTGAAGTGAAATGTCACACAAATTCGCGATAAATGTCTAATAATAAATCTTTTTAAAATTGACATGTTTTAACTCTGCTTGTAAAGAGTTTATAATATGCCTTTCAGTACTACCAAAGAGAATGCTTAGTTTTCATATTTTTCTTCAACTGTGATGTTTTTGTCAGTTAAAATCTGAGAATTGAGAATGAATTTGTACGATTTCGAGCATTTCGGACCAAGACGTTTCGGTCCCAAATAACCCAAAACGTTCCGGTCCCAAATAACCCAAGACGTTTTGGTTCCAGACATTTCGGCATTAAATCTTTAATTTAAAACTATGAAATATTTAAGACTTGCGTAACTGTTCTATTTCAAACGTAGAATATATACATATGTTAGAATATAATTTTCTTTTCAGGTAGTTAAAGTGTTGGACATGCTCTCAAAGGTCGGAGGGACAGAAACACGTGAATATGAATAAAGAAACATATGAAAGTAAGATTTTTGTAAATTCTATAACATACTTTAATCCATACTAAACTGGAGTTTAAAAGCGGCTTTTTAAATGTTCAGTATTTATGTTTACTTTTAATTTTTGTTAAATCTCTCTTATAAAAAGTTAGCAAAATTGTTCATTAAGTTAAGATAACCATGAAAACATTTTTGCTTGTTATTTTTACATGTTTCATAAATTTCTTTTTTTTTCAGTGAAAATGATGTCACACACGCTATTGGACGCTACATATCCTCCGGACAGACGAGGGGTGCTGAAAGAAGGTCATATCTTAAAGCATCACACCTCAAAATTCGTGCTAATTCTCATGGAGAAGTAACTAAAAGGCAGCAATTTATACATTACTGACAATTATCAAAGGAGGTCAAAATATGCAAAATGGCACTAAATGTTTTAGAAATGCTGTAGAAATATAGTTAAAATACTGAAAATTAATTGCTTGAAACATTATTATCAGAATCTTTTAACTTTTCTTTAAATTATAATATTTTTATTATTTTATTTGATAAGGCAAACTTTGATAGAAATGTGCATACATTATTTTGTTCTTTAATATTTGTACATGTTTTCTTAGTTTCATTTATGTCATTGTTTTTGTAATCCCTTTTTGTTTTGTAATTAACTTATTTTATTTATGTTTTATTTTGTTTAGTTTATGAAAATTATTTAACCTTGCAGAATTTACTATAATTGTATGTATCAGCTTAAAATTGCAATTTTTATTTTAAATTAAAAAAGCATAAAACATATTTTTGCTTTCAGTTGTCTGTTATACATTTCATTGGAGGGAAAGTTACTTAATAGAATGAGTTACATTAAATTCGATCAAATCAGGATTAGCCAGAAAATATTTATGACGTGGTGAAACAAAAAAGATTAGGGGAATGATCAGATGAAGGTCAGAAAATGACCAGATTTAGGGCAGAAAAGGGTTAATATTTAGGTCGGAAAATGGTCAGATTGAGGTCGGAAAATGGTTAGAAACTGGTTAGATTTAGGTCGGAAAATGGTCAGATTGAGGTCGGAAAATGGTCAGATTGAGGTCGGAAAATGGTTTGATAATGGTCAGAAAAAAGTTAAATAATGGTTAGATTCTGACGTCTACCTGACGTCAGATTATTACGTCAAAAAAACTTTCAAATCCAACCGTTTTTCCGACCGTCATCCGACGTCAGAACCTGACTTAAATCTGACGTCAGTATGACGTCTTGTGTTTGCTGGGATAGCTTACGAATGTTTAAAGGCACAGATGAATATAAATAATATCAAACAAACTCACATGAAAACGAAAGACATTTCCGATATAATTATAGATAGAAAACATTATTAGCGCGGCAATTAAAAACGCTACAACCACATGCCACATTTCATTAAAGGGAAGAAACTATATTAATTGCGCGACATTTTGAAAAGCAAATCATTCAGTCACCAGGTACTCTTTCGTTGTGATAAAGTAATGGCATTGTTCAATTATTCAAACTTTGAAATTGAAAAACACTATGATGAGCGAACTTACTCAAATCTCTTCAAGTTAGGAAAGGGGATTGACGTTACGAAAAATATTGAATGTTGTGAAGAAGTTAGAAAAGCAGCCCATTCACAGATGATTGATAATAATTAAAATAGGAAATCACCACCATGTTATGCTAATTTTACCAAGTCTTTACGCATTTTTAACTTAGATTGATTCCTGTGACTCGAATTTCACGGACAACGAAGTTCACGGTAAACGAAGTTATCTGATCGGTAATAATATCGCCCCCATCGGAAAACACGTTTTAGAATAGATGGCGGTATTCCGAAAGCAGGTGCGTGAAATCACGTGATGCAACTTAAACGATGATGGCTACTGCATTGATACTGTTTTGAACAAGAACTACCCAATCGACAAAGTACGTCACTCTCAAAATCGTTGTTATGTATAACGGTTGGCTCCCATTAAGAGTATACCTATCTTAGACCATAAAAGTTATAGTAATTAACTAATGTATTTATTACCACCATACAGACAAATACAGCTTCGCTTAACCCGGGATTAAGAGGCTCTGGTGGTTAGTTTTAGTTGATGCGATTGGAACAGAAAGAAATTATGATAACGTACTGGGTCATTTATTTTGTCAGTAGGGCTGGTGGCATTGTTTCATAAAGTTAGCAGTTGGCGGAAAGAGATGGATGATGCAAAAAAAGCAGACTAAGTAGTATTCGGGTTAGAATAAAGGAAACTATACCATTATCCACTCATCAATTTCCATATTATCCATTGAATTTTTCTAGGCGAATCCCCATTATCCAATTTTTTTAGGTGCCCAACATTAAATACGTTTATACAGAAAAATATTCATACTTCTGGCTAAAGTGGGGTGGCGTTTTTAAGGTCGATGTTTTGGGCTTTGATAACAGTTTCGTGTTTAAAAAAAGTAGTGATATATTTTCATGAACGTAATCATGTAATTTGGTAAAAATGCTTTGATGTGCAAAATAAATTTCCCAGTTTTTCCACTTTATCTGGCGGCCAATTCCAAATGTAAGTAGGTATCAGAGTAAGGATATGCATCGCTTGATTGTTATCCGTCGCAAAATGTTATGTTTATGCGTATCACTATATCGACATATTCAGGCAAATACTAAATTATCCTCTCATGCCTCCCTTCTCCGAACTGGCAATCTGCCATTATACCCACAATCTTTCATTATCCGTGTATCTCCAATTATCCCGGTACCTACCGTGTTTTTGTTTTGGTCTTGACAGTAGGTCTTTAAAACATAGAAGAAGTAATAATTTTGATTTGCCTTATCCTTTAAATGCCCGTATGAAAACAGGAATGCTGCCAGATCTACATGGAATATGCGGATTCCTTAAATTCGCTCCTTTCCTTTACCTTTAAAACTTCTTTATTTACACAGGTTTTAGTTACAAGCGGTGGTATTATGTCACATCCGATTTAGAGAGACGAATACATACGTGCTATGCTTACTATTAACAAAGAGCGGAACTTTGATTGTGGTAGCACTTGGAATTAAATCTACTAACAGAGACGTACAAATGTATATAACATCCTAGTCTCTGCTACTAATGAGATATCATAAACCAGATAACCAGAGTAGAATTGAATGTCTAAATGTATCTATGAACATACTTATTTACGTTTCCTTTCAAGTAGCAACATTTCAAATCAGTGATATGTCTAATGCCTAGAAAACCATTTTCCAGTAACATGCATAAAATATTCACTTGGTACCCTAAATTAGTTCTTTTAAAAGTATTTCATGACTTGAAAATTACTCTGGTGTCTACCCCTCAATTTCTTTATCCACAGAACTAAGATTTTGGCCAAATTATCACTTAGTAGGTGGTATTGGTAGTTTTATCCTCCGGATCACGGCAGAAGCCACATTGAATTCACTAGAGCACAGTTCAATCACCGCATCATTCCTGGGCAAGCTGTCAATCAGTTAACCAGTACTAGCTGCCATCACTTTCGCAAGGAACTGCAACTGCTGTACATGTCTAAGCAGTGGTACAGTGCGAATGATCGTTGAAATGATTTCATGATCAATCATAACGAAAGTGACCAGCGCCGCCCGGGAAATCGAACCCTGGTCGCTCGATTCACAGTCCTAAGCTCTACCTATTATCAGTAGTATCTGTTCTGTGCATTTATATATATTCCCGCTGTTCAACATGAAGCCAAAACATGTCAAATAAAGTTTCCTTTTAAAAGGAAAGGCTTGCTCAGTGTGTCATCATCCCTTCCCTTTAAAATTGTGGGTTTTTTTCTTGTTTCAATTTATTATGACAATTTTTTTTTTTGAATTACGGTATTTGTATATCATAAAGGGTTTATATAGTTTTTTCTCGAAAAAAAAAGTTTCACTTTTAAAGGGATAGGTAGGGTAAGCCCAAGACTGGACGAGCACCTGTGCCCATTTTTTTTGAGCACCAGTGGTTATGCGTAAATAGGGACCAGAAGACAACTGTTTATAACTGAACGGGAACGTTAACATGCTGACGATAACAGTTGCAACTTTTTTTGTAAAAATGAATATTTTTTTGTCAAAAACGATTTGAAATCTATTCTCTATTAAAATAATCAATCGTAAAAAATACTAACATTGGCTCTCACGTGGAGATCAATGACATTTCATTTCCACTTTTTTCGCAGAGAGAGTCATTCGTTTTGGCAGTTGCTAATTTCATTTCTATAGCAGCTTTAGAGACAAGTGAATGCACTAAAAGACTTCGTTACGTGGTACCAATTAACAAGCATGTATCAACAATGTTACACCTAAAATATCTATGGACGTGGTAAGGTTAATGATATGCATGGGCTATTTTTAGATTACCTCAGCAAGACGTTTAAACTATGTCAGTAGATCTAAATATAACTTGACCATGCACTTATATTCTGCGTGATTCGGTCACGATATTTTCACAGACGCTTGGGGTTTGGAGCTCAAAACGCCTTTAAAATCCAAATAAAATGCATATTTGTCAATCCCAGGACATGTACTGATCATATATATCAAAAAATCTTAATATATGCCGTTTTGAAAAAAAACCATATTTCAACATCTATAATAATACACAAGATAAAAATGTTCGCCGGAAAAAATCCGCACCCCTACCGTTATAATCACCATGTATTTTAATCCATTTCCAATATTTTCACATAATCCTTTGGTCCATCGACACAGAAGATATAATTCTTCACGATGATGGTCAATTTTAAACTTCAACGGTAATATAAACAACGCAACAGCCGAAATAAACATCAATATTCTCGCCGTTTTTTTTCAACGACAAAAACTTTCGATAAATTCAATGGACCAGACGGATATGAACGAAGCTATCCGATTATGTGGCCCCAGCTTTGCCGTGTGCAAAATGCGCAGCGCTTTTAAGTTTGGGAACCACATAATCGGATAGCTTCGTTCAAAGCCGTCTGGTCCATTGAATTTATCGAAAGTTTTTGTCGTTGAAAAAAAACGGCGAGAATATTGATGTTTATTTCGGCTGTTGAGTTGTTTATATTACCGTTGAAGTTTAAAATTGACCATCATCGTGAAGAATTATATCTTCTGTGTCGATGGACCAAAGGATTATGTGAAAATATTGGAAATGGATTAAAATACATGGTGATTATGACGGTAGGGGTGCGGATTTTTTCCGGCGAACATTTTTATCTTGTGTATTATTATAGATGTTGAAATATGTTTTTTTTTCAAAACGGCATATATTAAGATTTTTTGATATATATGATCAGTACATGTCCTGGGATTGACAAATATGCATTTTATTTGGATTTTAAAGGCGTTTTGAGCTCCAAACCCCAAGCGTCTGTGGATATTTTGGTAAGCAGGACCGACCTTTGGAGACGGTATAATACTACATTAACCATTCTCTATTTTATAACACTAATAAAGGCAAAAACCAATTATAAAAGAAACTAACTTTTGCGACTTGAAAAAGAATTTAAACGGAATCAAGTAAAAATAGAAAAACAAACTGGGATTTCCAAAGTAACTGAAATAGCTTAGATTTCCGTAATATTACTTCGTCTGATTCCGCAGTATGACGGAATCGCCCGAATTGTCACGATTGCAATCGGAACAACCTCGGCTATTATAATTAATCCGAAGAGTGACGGAAAGGGCCGAAAAGTTGCGATTGGCACGATTGCAACTGGTTTCCTGTTCAATCATGCACTAACAAATGTAAGCAGGAAACCACCTAACCGGAACAACTTTTCCAAAACAAATAGGCTTGCAGCCGTGGCTTTATAATTTGTATTTAAGCATGAAATTACAGACAAAAGTATTTAATTAATCGAAAAAAAAATTATTTTATTTTCGCACCTAAACTAAAGCAAACGGATGTTGTACTAAATTGTCGATTTTGATTGGCTTACAGCTGACGGTGTTCGGGAAGATAAATGCTACATAAAATGATAAATGGAGGGTTCAGGGGAACCTGCTCCAAAACGTGTTAAACACGAAGAGACAATCTTTAAAACGTTTGATAAATGTCTGAGGTCGCAGTTAGACAAAGTCCGTAAATCGTTACGAGATGGAATGAGTGATTTAAATTTGAGATTTTTGAAGATTAGGTGTGCAAATGCCAATGCGAGTGTATCGTTTTCAAAAGCCACCTGTGACACAGAATCGCATGTTTGGCCCGAAAGTAGCGGAATTGCTCTTACAGGAAAGAAAGTCAAATGTGTTATCGGCAGCATTTTTGTTGAGGGTTTGGATATGATGGAAAAATACTTCAAGCGAGGTAAAATTCCAGAAGATCCTGACTACCAGAAAGCTCTTGAAAAGTTGTTGACATTCCTCTCGAAATCAAGAGAAGGTAAGGCATAATTTCATAATTATTATAGATCTACTGTAAGTCAAAATAATTTGTCTCAATTTTGAGATAATTTTGTGATGGGCAAAATTTCCCCTCTACGTCTAAAACAAGACTTTTTTTAGGTCGAAAATTGATGTTTGAAAAATATAAGTATACTCCACATCATTGGGTTCATCTCATGTCATCATTGGAATCGCGTTATGAACTTATGACATAACTTTGGTTCATGACATCAGATACATGATAACAAATGACATCGTTTCAGGAGTAAATATGAGATTTAAAGAAATATTGTGTTTTCAAACAATATAAGCAAACACGGTTTTATATTACAGGGATCGGACACTCCCAGTTAACTCTATATAAATGCTTAAATATCTTGTCGTGCACCCGATAAAGGTACATCGATCGATAATTTATCGGCGCTAAGCGAAAATGCCCGTTCGCAACGGATACCTACTTTACAAAATAACATATAGCTTTTCCATTTATTATACGATATTTGAAATTTAAAGTTTATTTTCAAGAAAAATGCTTGTTAAATTAAAATATCTAATTTATTTTTTAAAGATACAGACTATCTGTCCGCAACGACGATTAAGAAATTAACTTGACGAAATCCGCGATAAATTTACATTTTTTATATAAAAAGCAGATATTTGAAATTTGTTATTACGGTAACATAATAAATTCAATTTCAAAATAAAAAGGAAGCCGGTGTAAGTTATTCACAGTTGATCAAAAATGCAATATTTATGATTTATTTGGTTATGTAGTCAAATTTATTAACGCACAATTGTTTTACAGGTAATGTATTGCGGGCTTTACTATTCGCTCAACATGTGAAGTAAATTTATTCATTTTTTTTTTAAATACAAGAGATTGCTGAAATTGCCAATACATGTATTGCCATTTTCATAGGAAATTGAAATTTTCTTCAGTATTTAATTATATCATATTTTTTTTTGTAAATCTGTTGCAGTGAATTAGACAATCATCGTAACAGTAAAGTACTCTCGTGTTGCTGTCTCGATTCCGGCCTTTTTAATGTCACTCGTATTTTAATAATTCACTCGAATATTTTAATTATTCTTTTTATTTGAATGCCTGTAGAAAGATATTTCTGATATTTTTTAATGTAACGCTAAAAAACAATAAAAATCTTTACAGTTTGAGTCAGTATTATGCGAAATAAAAGTAACTGTTCATTATTTTTTACACATCGCTTAAATTTCTTTGAAGTTTAAATACTTTTGAAGGGGGTTAATTACCAGGTAACAAGTGATAATTGAAAAAACTTTATTTTCAAACTTTCATTATCAGGTTACATGTGATATAATTTCAACACTTAATCTTCAAAAACAAATAGAATTTGAATGTATATGTTGTATGGGGTGGTCTTTAACTACAGTCCATGGCATGTGTGGTAAGAAAATGATTCTGAAGAGATCATATATATAAATACAACGTAAATCTATTTTCTTTATTAACATTTATAAATGAAATTGAAAATAAACAACTTAATTTGTATAGTCCTATCTTTGAAAAATAATGAAAATAAACATATGACAAATAAATCATGTGACGTTAATTGTGAAGGATAACTATGAAAAAAATCAGTTTCAAAAAAAATAATATTATAAAACAGCTGTTCTGTATGCCAATTAAAGTTTCTTCCTTGCCAATCTAATTAATTCATCTATATATGAACGAATGTCTATAATGATCTGAAAATATATTTAATACACTAATTAGTAGAATATTTACTATATTTATACTAATATACAGGTATATCAAATAAAAAATGTACAAATCTGACATTTGGAAATAATTCACAGAAATAAAGACACATTTCAAACATGAATTTCTTTAAAAGTATTTTAACAATCAAGAAACATTTTTTTGCAATGCCACCATTAAACCATGTAAAAAATAATAATCTTAATCTGAATAGCGGTAATAATTTATGCTTGACGTAAAAGGGCATCAAAGTGTAGAGAGTATGCCTAAACAATAGGCAAATATTTTTTAAATTAGGTATTTTTTAACTAAGCGTTGCAGCCTAAATCTATCGGCATATTTTCATATATTAATACTTTAGCTGCACAAAATAATATAGTATCAAAACATTCATATGTGTATAATTTTTCACAAAGCTGCAATAAGACCACATACTCTTGTGAAAATCTGTCATATTTCGCACTCCGAGCGTTCCGCCATATCATTCTGTCCACCTTTATCCGATTCCGCGCATGCGCGCGACGGGACTTAAAGCTAAACGAAAGTGTCCGATCCTTGTAATATACATCCGTGAAGCAAGGTAGGGTTTTTTGTTCAAATGGAAATTATGCACACATTTACAGTTTCTATCTGTACAACAAACATATCCGAAGCATTCTGGATGAGCGCCCGAGATATTTTTCGTGTAAATCTACTCGTTAACGCATATTTTCCGTTGAAAATAGCGTTTTGTTAACTGCCAGTCTGACTTTATTTCTTCCTCGATTTCTTTAAAAAATATATCATTGAAATCAGTAAAGATTAAGCTCGATAATGATGTAAAATTTAATGTAGTTTTATTCAAATTAAACTATTTTATCAGCAATAAAATATGAGTACTAATCATGACCCACCCTGGGGCTTTTCATGTTAAATTAAATATAGTAAAACTTTGAAAAATTTCTCTGTAAGCACAGGGCCTAGACCTTAAATATTCTGCATGTAGACCTCTGTCATGTTTGCTGATTTTTTACCTTGACCTTGACATACTGACCTACTTATTTGTCTTTTAAGCTACAGGGCCACAATTAAAAAATTCCTTGTTTGCTGTCTCCCGACCCTGACTTGAAAGTTAGGGTAGGTAGGTAGGCAGAATATTTTTTTTTATTTTATGACTCTCCAAAGTTATCTCTATGTTCATAAGAAAGCAAAATATGCTGTAAACAGACTGTTCAAAACTTAAACTTATGTTCTATATCATCTCTTTTCCTCATAAAAGAACTTTATTTTGCTTTGAAAATTGTTTGTTCCTTATGCGAGTTTGAGCTAAATGACAAAAAAAACATTTCAGCTCAGGAGGCAATAAAAACTTTTGGGTAGGGCTGATTTTTAAAGGTTCGGTAGGGAGACAGCAAACAAATATATTTTTAATTCTGGCCCAGACTTACAATTTGCACCATGTGCACTGTTTTAACTACAGTTTTGAAATTTGACAGCTTACATTGACCTAGTGACCTACGTTTTTGTTTTTGGACTTGTAGACTTGAAATTTGAAATATTAGCACAAATTTAGGTATAATTTTGAATTTTGATAACAGCTGACCTAGATTTTAACCTAGAGTTAATCTAGGTTGCAGCTTTTTATACGCCCGTTTGAAAAACGGGACGTATTATGGGAACGCCCTGGCGGCGGGCGGTCGGGCGGGCGGGCGGTCGGGCGGGGGGGCGGCGGGCGTCCAATTTTGTCCGGAGCATATCTCCTACATGTATGGAGGGATTTTAATGAAACTTCATATAAATGTTCACCACTATGAGGAGCAGTGTCGCGCACATGAACCAGGTCTCTAGGTCAAAGGTCAAGGTCACACTTAGAGCTCATTGAAAAATGCTTGTCCGGAGCAAAACTTCCACATGTATAGAGGGATTTCAATATTACTTGCACAAATGTTCACCATTGTGAGGCGGAGTGTCGCGTGCAAGATTCAGGTCCTTGCGGCCAAGGTCAACGGTCACACTTAGAGGTCAAAGTTCAGATAAAAATATGAAGATGTGTATAGGACCATTTAGTCATCATTTATTGAGGGATTGTAACACAAATGGTCATTATCAAGACTATTGGCTGTGATATATATAATTTAGGTCAAATATTATTACAAGGTCAAGGTCATCTAAAGATGATGAAAATATCCAGATTTGTAAAAATAGAATTTAATCAAAGGGAGACAACAAAGTTATACTTGTTCATAAAGTGACTCACAATATACTCCCCTTGATCTATTTCTAAAAATAGAATTTAATCAAAGGGCATGAAATAATCCTCTCTTCTTGGACTTTGAGTATGTTGTAAAAATGTAACATTTATTTACCATGTATTCCTTATTGGTCAAGATACTTAATCTTGATAACATTATGGTGTTCTGGTAGACTTGTATTTGTTCATTTAAAGATCATACAGTAATTACCTTATCAAATGTAAAAATACTTTCTCATTGAAATTTAAATTTATATTTTAAAAAAAAAAAAAATTTTCAAAGTAAATATCAGTTCAGCTCATTCAAAGATTTAAGAATTGTAATGAAATGTATTTCCTAGAAAAAAATAAAATCTTAAATTAGAATTTTTTTAGTTATTAAAATTACATGTACTTTTTATACGCCCGTTTAAAAAAAATAAAAATATGAAATATGTATAGGGACGATTTAAAATCATCATTTATTGAGGATTGTAACACAAATGGTCATTATAATGACTACGGCTGTGACACATGTACTTTTTAGGTAATATATGCAAGGTCAAGGTCACTAAAAGATGGTGAAAAATATCCAGATTTTTGGTCTGGAGCATATCTCCTACATGTATGGAAGAATTTTTATAATACTTTATGGAAATGCTCACCACCATGGATATGTATTGCTCCATGCAGATCCAGGTCTCCAGGTCAAAGGTCAAGGTCACACTTAGAGCCCATTGAAAAACGCTTGCCGGGCAAAACTTCTACATTCATAGGGGTTTTCAATATAACTTTGGCACAAAATGTTCACCATTGTGAGGCTGAGTGTCCGCATGCAAATTCAGATCCCTGCGACCAAAGTCAAGGTTACACATAGAGGTCAAAGTTCAGATAAAAATTTGAAGAATGGTTAATAGGGGAACCATTTAGTCATCATTTATTGATTCGGATTGTAGCAACAAATGGGGTTAACTATCATGACTACAGGTGTTACACATTTAATTTAGGTTAATTTGTTTGCAAGGTCAAAGGTCACTGGAGATGATAAATATCCAGATGTTGTCCGGGAGCATATTTCTACATGCATGGAGGAATTTTAATGTACGTTTTTAAGAATTTTCACCACCATAGATAGTCCCTGCACATAAACCAAGTCTCTAGGGCAAAGGAAGTCACAGTTAGAGCTCATAGAAAACACTCTTTGTGTCTGAGCAAAACTTCTACATGCATAGAGGGAGTTTTCAATATATAATTTTGGCAAATGTTCTCATTGGAGGCGATGCCGTGCATAAAATTCAGGGTCCCTGCACCAAGGTCAAGGTCACAATTCTGTGCAATCTTCCCTATTGATTTGGTTTAAGGGTTTCATTAACAACACAGTTGCCAAAAATAAAAAAAGCTTGCTGCTAGAAACACTTATCCATAATCCCCCATCTCCATCAAAGCTTTTTCGTAAACGGGCCCGATTTTTTGCTATGGCAAGCCCTGGTGTTCTTATGGGTGCGTAACAGGTGAAGCAATTTCAGGGCCACCATTGCCCTCTTGTTCATGTATTCTGAGCAATACTGAATGTCAATTTTTTCAAGTGATAAATAGACTCAAGATCATTAAGCTATTTTACTTGATTATTTTCGTATAAATGTGTTATACTCAATTGGCAAGACTACCATGACTACATTGTTTACATTTTTGGTCAAAGGAAATAATCCAGGATCACCTAATATCGATACGGATAGTCTAACTCTAACTGTTAAAATCATTGTCATCCTGTATATAAATATGAACATTTCTATTAAAATCAATCTTTGTTATTTTTCTGCATGATACTTCTATCAATCATTTTTTCATTCATCCCTTTTTTCAGTGTAATGAATATACATGAATTTATGTGTACAAACAATGAAACAAATGCTGTCAGATATTTACATCCCGTCACTGTCAGTGCCTTGGAAACAAGAAGAAAAAAAACCATCTATCTAAAGAAACTTCTAAGTTTCATTTTTATGCTCCCGCCATTTTAATGGCAGGCGGCATAAGTGTTACCCCTGGTCCTGCATGGTCCGGTGGTGGTGTTCGAAAATCTGTCCGGTCCATAACTTTGTCAGATCAGGTGAGGATTTTAAAATAACAATGTATAACAAGTGTAAACCATACTGCCACGGTGTGTCATGCACATGATCTAGACCTCTACCTCCAAGGTCAAGGTACCACTTAGAGGTCAAACATCAACAGTTTGAAAATCTTGTCCCTGCCATAACTTTGTCAAACATCAATTGATTTTAAAATAACTTAGCAATAGTGTAAACCATACTGAGACGGTGTGTCATGGGCATGATCTAGACCTCTACCTCCAAGGTCAAAGTCACACTTAAAGGTCAAAGGTCAACAGTTGGAAAATCTGTCTAGGCCATAACTTTGTCATGCATCAATGGATTTTAAAATAACTTAGCAATAGTGTAAACCATACTGAGACGCTGTGTCTCATGCGCATGATGATGATCTAGACCTCTACCTCCAAGTCAAGCCACACTTGCAGGTCAATCAACAGAGTCAAAAAATTTCTGGGCCATAACTTTGTCATGCATCAATAGATTTAAAAATAACACACCAATGTTTGCCACAATTGTAAACCATACTTAGAGACAGGTATGTCATGAGAGCAGGATGGAGCAGGCTATCGATCTAGACCTCTACCTCCAAGGTTCATACATAGAGGTCAAAGTCAGGCAGCAGTTTGAATATCTTGTCTGGCCATAACTTTGGTTGAATCAGCATTTATGGGATTTTTAAAAAACTTGGCAACAAGTGTAAACCATACTGAGACGCTTGTGTCATGCGCATGATGATTGATCTAGACCTCTACCTCCAAGTGCAAGCACACTTACAGGTCAAATCAACAGAGTCAAAAAATTTCTGGGCCATAACTTTGTCATGTATCAATAGATTTTAAAATAACTTGGCACAATTGTAAACCATACTTAGAGACGGTATGTCATGAGCATGATCTAGACCTCTACCTCCAAGGTCATACATAGAGGTCAAAGGTCAGCAGTTTGAATATCTTGTCTGGGCCATAACTTTGTGAAGCATTAATGGGATTTTTAAATAACTTGGCACAACTGAAATCAACTGGACCGTTCATTACGCATGAAGAGTGATCAGACCTCTACCTCCAAAGTCAACCACACTACAGGTCAATCAACAGAGTCAAAAATTTTCTGGGCCATAACTTTGTCATGTATCAATGGATTTTAAAATAACTTGGCACAATTGTAAACCATACTTAGAGACGGTATGTCATGAGCATGATCTAGACCTCTACCTCCAAGGTCATACATAGAGGTCAAAGGTCAGCAGTTTGAATATCTTGTCTGGGCCATAACTTTGTGAAGCATTAATGGATTTTAAAATAACTTGGCACAAGTGTAAATCATACTGAGACGGTGTGTCATGCGCATGATCTAGAAAATATGTGAATTTAGAGTACATGTATCTTTTTTTTAATTTCTGAAAAAGTATTGAAAAATCATGCAAATAAGCTAACAGAAATTTTCAGCCAGCGCTAGCCCTGTCTACCTCCAAGGTCAAGGTAACACTTAGAGGTCAAAGGTCAATATATTTCTGGCCCTAATATTCACTAATCTATATTTACATTGAAGTTGACACTTGTGCTCTTATAAACTACCAGATAACATTGGCCTTTTTTTTTCAAAACATTTTTTAAAAAATTACTTAACATACCAGCCTTAATCTTCTATAAATTGCAGGGGGCATCCGTTCATTCGTCACTTTTCTAGTTTTTAATTTAATCCGTTTATTGGAACATAAACAATCACATCCAGTCATAGGTATGAATCCACACTACTACATCTACATCTTTGCAAACGGTTGAAAAGCACATTGCCTGTATTCCACGAATTCTCCTTTTGTCAAATAAGAACCTTATTCGAGGTCTAGACTAAGAATGAAAAACGGCGCACCCTTTGGTTTTTTTTTTTTCGGGGTTTAAGATAAAACACTGAAGACATCCACAACAGATTTAAAATCCCAACAATAGAGTCACTTTTTTTCCCAAAAACCCAACAAAAAAAAACAGGCTACAAAATTACAAACAAACCCAAAAATCTTTTAAGATCAAAATTTAGATATTTCTAAATAAGAGCCGCAAGGGATAACAGTGAACTTTTTCCTTTCCAAATTTTTTGACCTCATAATACCATTACCATAAAAAGTTAAAAATTTTCCGCCAATGGAGAAAAAACATTTTAATCAAAGGTCTGGGAAATATTTTATTGGGGTTTTTACTTTTATTACCACCAAATTTTGGGAGTGAAAGAGGGAGAAAAAATTTTGGGTGAACAATACTTTTAAAGAATAGGGGTGTCTGAATATATTCCTTTTTCACCATGTCCGAACCAATATTTCCCAAAGAAAAAAAAGGAATTATAAGCATGGCTTTAAATTTAAAAATAAAGGGCATTCAATTTTTAAATGCAATAAAAATTTAGAAAAGGTCCCTAATTTCAAAAAATCCTGTTGTCATTTTCCCCTACCCCATTTTCCACAAGAATTTTTAAACATGGTAGGAAATTTTCAGGTTGAACTTTTTGGTTTTCACACAAAAAACTTTTTATTTCGGACTTCGATTTTTAAAAGATTTACCCTTCTTTTTTTTGGGTTTTATAATTTTGTGACTGACCAAAGTAAGAAAAACAAAATTTTAAAACTATTTCAATTTTTTCAAAATCACTTTTTTTGAAATTAGCCGCAAAGACAAAATTTTCTAGCTATAATAACTTTTTCTCAACAAAATACTTTTATATTTTTTTAAAAACACCCCACATTGACCGGGAAAAATTTATTTTTGTTTTGGGGGACCCCCTTGGTACCAAAAAACAGGGGTCGAATTTTGCAACAAACAGAAAGATGAAAAAATTTTGGGGGTTTTTTTTAGGGCCCCAAGGGAAACAACTTTTTTCTAAAGGGAAAAAAAAACAAAATATTTTCACAAATAAAAAAAAATAATTTCTAGCACTTTTCACTTTCTAAACATAGCAACAGTTTAAAAATTTTTTAAAGGTTTTTACTATTTAAAAATACAAACAACCAGCATTCTAAAAGAAAATCTAAAACTAGCCCAAAAAACCTAAGGCTTTATCAGCAAAAATATAAATTGAAACTCTAAAAAAGAGGCCCCTTTATTCCCCAAAAAAAAATGGGAGAAAGAATTCATTAAAGTTAAATGAGGGAATTTTGTTAAAATTTTAAAAATTTTTTCCAGCGTCAAACCTTATCAGACGTCTTTTATTGCACATTTCAAACCAATTTTACCAAAAGTCCCATTAATTTTAATGTTTTCCAGTAAAAGTTCATATCACTGGTTCATTACACATCTTTTGAAATTATCACTTCAAATGAAAGATTACAGCTTTAAAAACATTAGATTACGATCGACTTGGTAAAAGTAATCTTAAAATATTTGCTAGTGCATTTCAGTTTTTGCTAGTTGAAAATAATTGCTAGTGGCAAAAAAAGTTAAATTCGAGCCCTGAATTATATTCATGAATAAATATTGCTATTTGCCACCCTGTATTCATGATACGTACGGTATCATATTCACCTTTTGTTGTATTTGTTACAGCCCTAGAATAAAGCAAATTGAATGCCCAACATGAAAAACAGTTGATCTGTACCTCCTGACAATGCACATAGGGGTTGTCTGTAATTCTAGAGGTATTGTTCCATACCTGTAGACACTTCCAATGAAAAATTTGTACCCAACTATTTCACTTTTCAAAGAAAATCATCAAAATCATAATGTATCATTCATCAATGCACTATTTGGTTTGACTACATGTAGGTCATGATGTGGTAGATGTTGACTGGTTTTTAAACGGAAATTCACGGACCTACACCTAAGCTTTTTGAAGGCAATGATTCCATAGGCTATTCCAAAGGTCAAATTGAGGCAACCCCAAATGCAGTGTAGTCAAATCCTTCGAGCGTAAGGTAGTGAAGCGACAGTAAGGATAATTATGATTTTAATGAGATTGATAATGGCCTTGTTATTTGCTTTAAAAAATGTTAATCAAGTTCACACCAAATGTAAATAATAAACTGTTTTTATTGTCATTGAGAAAGCAACAAATCAACTTCACTACTGATAGATGTTATCAAATACCTAATATACATCAGATTTCTCGTATTGCTACAAATTTCAATACCAAGTTTGAAGAGCATAACAATCTTCTCCTTAAAATTAATGGCTTCTATCATGACTTACTAATTAATAATGATTGATAAAAAATAAAGTTACAAAAAGGGGCATTAAAAATTTTGACAAAGTTTTATTTTTTAGTGACAATGACATTAAGGTATTCCGTCCATCATTGGAACCCTCCACTTTGAAGAGACGAATAGCCAAATTCAACCAAATTTCTATGGAGTGAGGCCGGGGTTTCAAACCCCAGAAACCCAAATTTTTTTGTTTTTCCCTTTTTTTTTTTAAAATTTTTTTTTTTTTTGAATCTTTTCGGCAAAAAAAGGTTTAATTTTAATATACCCTAATAGGTATTTTTTGTGAAAAAATTTGCAAAATTAAAAAAAAATGACCCCTTTTTAATTTTCAAGTCATGAAAATAAAAACTAGAGGGGTAAAATATTTTTTTTATACAGATCAATCATAACGTCATATAAAATTTTTGGAAATTTTTGGTTTAACCCCCTTTTTTAATCTTTATGCGGGGAGATTTTTCTACAACCACTTAATTTTTCTTATTTTTTTAAATATATGGTTGTTAGCTAATTATCTTAGTTCTAAAAAAAAATTGACAAGAAATCATATTTCATACAGATGACCCCGGTGACCATGATTTGGACAATCTTGATAGAGGTCCGCTTGATGATGCTTCATTCCAAATATCTAAGCTGTTCTACTTATGGTTCTAGAGAAGAAGATTTTTTAATGTTTCCCTATATATCAGTATGTGAAACTAAGTTTGCCCCACGGCGGGGTCATTTTGTTGCCAGGGACCATGATTTGAACAATCTTGGTAGAGGTCTACTTGATGCTTCATGCCAAATATCTAAGCTTTTGGCCTTATGGTTATGGAGAAGAAGATTTTTGAAAAGTTGCAGTTTGAAGACAGACAACAGACAAAGTGCGGTCACAAAAGCTCACCTAAAAAGAATGTTTAAATCAAAAATCTTCTTCTCTAGAACCTTAAAACAGCTTAGATATTTTTGAAACTTAGTTTCACATAGAGATATATAGGGAATACATTCAAAATTTTTTTTTCTCTAGAACCATAAGGCTTACGGCTTAGATATTTGGCTTATATCTGGGCAAACTTAGTTTCGAATAGGGATATACTGTATAAGGAAGACATAAAAAGTCTTCTTCTCTAGAACAACAAGACGTTGAGCTTAGATATTTGACATTTGTGAAGCATCACCTAATAGAAAACTAACAAAATTGTTCAAATCATGATTCCAAGGGTCATAATGACCCACCCCAGGGCTTTTCATGTTAAATTATGTAGTAAAACTTTGAAAAAAATTCTTTTCTGTAACCACAGGGCCTAAACCTTAGATATTTTGCATGCAGGATTGGATTGTAGACATCTGTCAAGTTTGCTGAATTTTGACCTTGTCTTTGAAATACTTCTTTTAAAGAGACTAACCCAGCTTTTGTGATTATTAATTTTTTGAAATGAAATATCGTGAAAAAATGAAATACCACTGCATAATTTTAGTGTTATATGATACAGTGTGGTTGATTTTTCTTGAATAAGAAACTTTCAGCATTGTAAAGTTTTGACAGTTCAATGCGTCAAAAAATAAATCCGTTGCAATGGTTTGTTTTGTAAACATTGGTCTAAAAATAGAATAAATGTGATATAAACACACGTGATTTACCTAATAAAACCTTAAAACCACTATATATTCAAATTTATTAGTTGTTAAATTTTTCATGCTTATTTAATAATAACGCCATAATCAAACTACTTTTTCTGGGTTAGTCCCTTTAAGCTACAGACTTAAAATTTGGGCCAGGTGCACAGTTTAAGCTACAGTACCTTAATTATACCCCCACCACAAAATGTGGGGGGGGGGGGGCTATAATGGATTCGCTTTGTCGCGTCGGTCGGTCGGTCCGTCCGTCCGTCCGTCTCCATTTTCGTGTCCGCTCTATAACTCCTATACCACTTGAAGGATTTTCTTCAAACTTGGCTCAAATGTTCACCTCAGCAAGGGGATGTGCAGAACCCATGTTGCCCATGTGTCAGCTCAAGGTCAAGGTCACAATTGAAGGTCAAATATCAAACACAATCATATATTAGACAGTATGTCGTGTCCGCTCTGTAGGTCCTACAATAATTGAAAGATTTTCTTCAAACTTGGCTAAAATGTTCACCTCAACAAGGGGATGTGCAGAACTCATGTTGCCCATGTGTCATTTTAAGGTCAAGGTCACAATTGAAGGTCAAATATCAAACAATCAAATATTACACAATATGTTGTGTCCGCTCTGTAAGTCCTACACTAATTGAAAGATTTTCTTCAAACTTGGCTCAAATGTTCATTTCAACAATGGGATGTGCAGAACCCATGTTGCCCATGTCTCAGCTCAAGGTCAAGGTCACAATTGAAGGTCAAATATCAAACAATCAAATATTACACAGTATGTCGTGTCCGCTCTGTAAGTCCTACACTTATTGAAAGATTTTCTTCAAACTTGGCTCAAATGTTCACCTCAACAAGGTTATGTGCAGAACCCATGTCACTCTTTTGCCGGCTTAAGGTCAAGGTCACACTTGAAGAACAAAAATTGACTTAGAAAATGTTCTTTAATTTTAACATATATCTGAATATTTCTGAATCTAGGAAAGGTATTTGCTTGAAACTTAAAATATAAATGAAGTGTCACAATTAAGATATGCTGGTCAAGTTTCATAACTCTGTATTGCATTTTAACAAAGTTATGCCCCTTTTTAATCTTCAAATTTACATACAATCACATAATAGACAATATGTTGTGTCCGCTCTATAAATCCTATACTAATGGAAGAATTTTCTTCAAACTTTTCTCAAATGTTCACCTAAACAAGGTTATGTGCAGAATCCATGTCACCTTTGTGCAGGCTAAAGGTCAAGGTCAGACTTGAAGGTCAAAAATTGACTTAGAAAATGTTCTTAGATTAAAACATGTTCTTGAATATTTCGGAAACTAGCATAGGTATTTGCTTGAAACTTAAAAGATATATGAGGTGTCACAATTACGATATGCAGGTCAAGTTTCATAACTCTGTATTGGATTTTGACAAAGTTATGCCCCTTTTTAAGTCTTTAAATTTACATACAATCAATACTAGACAATATGTTGTGTCCGCTCTATAAATTCTATACTAATGGAAGGATTTTCTTCAAACTTTACTCAAATGTTCACTCCAATTGGGCGATGTGCAGAACCCATCTTACCCTTGTGCCAGCTGAAGGTCAAGGCCACACTTGAAGGTCAAAAATTGACTTATAAAAAGTTTAGTATATTGGGAAAATGAAAGGTTATTTGTAACTGTTTCGAACATGATTTGATAATAGATATTTTTACTATTACCTGTACAATTAGTCTTTTTTTCACCAGAGATAATTTCTTTTTATGTATTTGTGTCACTTAAGTTATTCCCTTAACCACCTTTCCAAGTTGTCTTCTGTCAAGGACATTGGTGGGGGTATGAATCGCATTCAGCGATAGTTCTAGTTTTGACCTAGTTACCTACTTTCTTGTTTTTTGGACTCGCAGACTTGATATCATGAAATTCAATATTGTCACACTTTGAGGTATTGTTTTGAATTTTAAAAAACAGCTGACTTGGATTTTGACCTAGATATATAGTTTTGTTTTTGTTACAAAGGTTAGGTTTTTGTTGCAAAATTAGATGTATTTGTTAAACACTGGTTCAAAATTGCTTCAGATATATAGCTTATATATTTGAGATGAAGTTATAGTTGTAGCTTGGGTATTGAGATGCAGCCCCAGTGGACATCATTTACTAATGTTTATCCCAAAGTTATTAATCTAGGTAGCAGTTATCAAAATAAAAAACTGTTGCAACTTTTGTCTTATGATGATGTTAGACATCAGAAACCATTAATTTTGATATCAGAATTGGGGAGAAAAAAAGATTATTGATCACCATCTAGAATTTCAATAGCTATGACTCTTATATCTGCGTTATCTGTCATTTGAGGGGGAATAAGTTAGATTTTTAAGATTACACCTTTCTTGCTGTTAATTTGTGTATAGTCACATGATTCCCTTTACTAAATAAATAGATCTATCTTTAAAACTACAGACTTAAAATTTGCAGTATGTGCATAGTTGAGCTACAGTTTTGAATTTTACATCATCTAACCAAAATTTTAATCTAACGACCTACTTCCTTGATTTTGTACTTACAGACTTACAATTTTGAATAACTTAAGTGCATAAGTTTAGATAAACAGCTGACCTAGGTTTTGACCTAGTGACTTCCTTTGTTTTGTTACAAACTTTGAAATCTTTGTTGCAAAATTAGAACATGTCAAAATGCATTCAGATATAGCTTATGTATTTGATAAGAAGTTAGAGATATAGCTTAGATATTCTCATCATCTAATGGAAAGTAAATAATGTTTATCCTAGAGTTTATCTAGGTTGTAGTGATGATGATCAGGACAGAAAACTGAAGAAAACTTTTGTTTTCTGGTGAAGTTTAGTTTATGCAGAATTTATTTTAGTTCGATTGTGTAGGAAGCTGTTAGCTTAGGTGAAGTTTGATGAGCAATTTAGGGCCACCATGGCCCTCTTGTTTAATCAAGCACTGAGAATACTAGTAGAAAATGTAGTTGAGCATCATGTCTGTTTGACATCTCTTGAAAAGCACATACTTCTGCTCTTATTAGAGTTATTGTTTCTTTGCAGATAATGAAGCCCTTTTTGAAGACATGAAAGACAAGTCTGAAGGAGACTGGGCAATTCGAGTTGCACAACATCTTTTAGTCCAGCTGTCTGTGTACGATTCCTACTTAATTGACAGCTACAAAGGCTGTAATTTTTCTTGCTGCCCTTGCCCTAGAAAAGACCATTTGCTAGGCTTCACTTGTGATACTAGCTTTGGTAAGTTTTTTTAAGCTCATCTGTCACATAGTGACAGGGTGAGCTTTTGTGATCATGCGTTGTCCGTCGTCCGTTCATGCGTAAACTTTTTCTTTAAAAATCTTCTTCTTCAGAACCACAATAGCTAGGGCTTAGATATTTGGCATGTAGCATCACCTGGTGGACCTCTACCAATATACTTCAAATCATGAACCCCGGGGTCAAAATGACCCCACCCCAGAGGTCAATAGGTTCAAAATAGTGTAAAATAACAGTAAAAAATCTTCTTCTACAGAACCAGAACAACTAGGGCTTAGATTTTGGCGTGTAGCATCATCAGATGGACATCTACCAAAATACTTCAAATCATGATCCCCCGGGCAAGATTACCATGCCCCAGAGGTCAATTTGTGAAAAATAGTGTAAAATAACCTTAAAAAAATCTTTTTCTCCAGAACCAGAACAACTAAGGCTTAGATTTTTTTCATGTAGCATCATCAGATGGACATCTACCATATACTTCAAATCATGATCCCCCAGGTCAAGATGACCCCACCCCAGAGGTCAGTAGGTTCAAAATAGTGCAAAAGAACAATTAAAAAAATCTTCTACAGAACCAGAACAACTAGGTCTTAGATGTTTGGCATGTAGCATCATCAGATGGACATCTACCAAAACATTTCAAATCATGAACCTTGGGTCAAAATGACCCTGCCCCAGGTCAAGGTTCCTTCGACCCCATGTAGTAAAATGGTTTCAAGATGATAACTGAAGAACGCTTTGGCCTATTATCATGAAACCTGACAGGGAGGTTGTTCATCACTAGTAAATGACCCTATTGATTTGAGGTCAGTAGTATTTAAAGGTCAATGTCGCACGGTCCCATTATAGTAAAACAGTTTCCTGATTATTAAAGAATGTTTGGGTATATGATGACAAGGTGACACAGGTGAGAGATTTAGGGCCATCATGGCCCTCTTGTTGGCATGTAGCATCATGTGATGGACTTCTACTGAAATACTAAAATCATCATTGCAGGGGTAAATATAACCCCTCCCAAGGAGGTCAATAGGTGCAAAATTGATGCAATATAGACTGTTACAGTACAATAGTATACTCAAGAACACTTTTGTAAATTATCAGGAATCTTGATAGGTTGGTTTGCCATGACTAGATGATTATTACTTGAGGGTTAGGTCAATAGGTCAAAGGTCAATTGCACCCATAGCAGTAAAATGTTTTCCATATGATAACTTATGAACACTTAAGCCTATTATCATGAAGCATTGGGGGGAGATTAGTCATGACTAGCCAATGAATCATATTGATTTTGAGGTCAAAGGTGAATGTCAGGGGTACCTGTAGCAGTAAATTGGTTAACTTTTGATAACTGAAGAACGCTTGGGCTAAGGATCATGAAACTTGATAGGGAATTTTTTCAATCATTAGCAGATAAGCCATATTGATTTGAGGTCATTAGTATTTAAAGGTCAAGGTCCCAGGGTTCCATAATAGTAAAACAGTTTCCTGATCGTAACTCAAGAATGTTTAGGCCAATGATGACTTGATGACACAGGTGAGCGATTCAGGGCCATAATGGCCATTATGGCCCTCTTGTTATAGCTGTCTTGCCTATCTTAAAGTGTTTTTAGAGTTATCATATTCTATTTATACCTGGGTTGTCATTATCAGCTTGACCTGCACTTGACCTTTTTCATAAACTTTAAAACAGTTGTAAGTAATTCATATAAAGAAGTAAAAGTGGGACCATCCATGTCCAAAGGACCAGCTTTAATTATTAGGTCAATATCTGTAACCAGAAATCTGTGTGTATATTTTTGAGAGCTCATCAAACCATATGAAGTCACCATTACCATCATGATATTGCAGTATTTGAATTGTGCCAATTATATAAAACCTAACCCTGACTGGGGTCACATAGCATAGATACATATACATTAAAAGGTAAATCGATGCCTTGGTGCGAAAGGGTTGTAACTCATTATTTCACCGAAAGTGGTTTTATGGTGTTTTTCAATGTAGAAGCAATATACACACATGTTGTAAAAATATTAAACTTGAAAGCTAAAATTAAACTACCAAAAAAGTATAATTGTCCAAAGGTTGTAACTCAAACAGACATATTTTGTTGGTGCGAAACGGTTGTAACTTAAGTTACAACCGTTTCGCACCAACATTTTGATAAAATTTTGAATAAATTCTAGTGCAAAACAGTTGTATCTCAATATCTTATATCATATTCTGTGAAATATTTAGTGGATTATTTCTTTCAAACTAATTGACAAGTTTATAAAACAGTCTCAGCTTCTGTATCCTTGTTATTAACATAATTGTTAAGCTTTCATTCAGACATAAAACAAGAATTTGAATAACTTACACATATTTCAAACATAAATCAATTCCAAATGCTTGTAAAAGAAACAATATCATAGTACATTGCTATATTTGACTAACAGTACTGTTACAGTGATTTTTTCTCAACATAAAAATTGTTATTGGTATAATTAATGTTGCATTTTTTGCAAAATAGCATGAAAAAGTAATGGACCTATTTTGGTTTTACGAAAATGAAATTACTGTAACTCAAAATAAATTTATTATAAACAATTGTCATACAATATTTTATGATTGTATCTGCCTATAACACTTGCGAGAGGGGTTGGCAGTACTCAGAGATAAAAAGATAGTTTTGAGACTTTTGAAAACATGTCAAAGTTAAATTGCATACCAATACATGCACAGTGCTTTAACTCACTATCTGTCTGGAGCTTGCTTGTTAACTGGTTCATTTTTTCTGGTTTTTATTTGTTTGGGTCGTCAGACCAAACAAATAATGGTAGCGAAAATTCAGACTCTAATGCTGTTAATTGCAAGTGCCGAAAGTAGTCCGCTTTTTTGAAGCGGTTACTTCCCTTTATATGTAACACTTAGGCCGAAAAATTTAGGGGAGATCACTGCGTCAATATGGTCACATGACAGGCGGATTAATTTTCAAGCAAAATAATTCCCGAATGGTCGAAGATTTCTAATATTGTTTTATTCTTTATAAATATACATGCTTATAGTAAGCGCCGTGATTATTTACACAAGTGTTAAACAACAGTTAGCGTCGTTACAAACCCTAAATAGAATAATATGGTTTTCTTCAGGCCGTTATCACAGAAATGCACCGAGGTCGAGGGGTTAGCGCGCTTGCTTAGGAAGTGAGAGGTCTGGAGTTCAAATCCCACTTACAGCAACATATTTTTTTTTTTCAAATTGTTTAAGTCAAATAAACATTAGATCGAATATCAGTGTTGCAATTAGTTCTATAGTCAATCTACTACAATTAAAACACTGGAAAGCATTGGTGACACTATACAAAAACAAATTGTTTTATAATCTCACAACCTTCACCTTTCTGACATTCTGAGACCCAAACAAATTCAGCGCCTTCTGTGCTTTGATTACATATTGTGACGACAGGGAAAGAGACAGGGAAGGAGATGACAGTAGAAAATAGAGAAAAACAGAATCCCTAAAGAAAGTCCAACACAACAAAATTGAAAATGTTGCAGGCTCGGTTTGATTGAGCCTGTTCATGGAAAGTACTGGAAAGTGCAAGTTACCGTCCACGCCCCCTAGCACTGGCTTATATATAAATATAGAAAAGTCATATTCAGATGCTTAAACATTTAGTACATTTTTCTTGGATGACTGGGAATGTGTTTTCATTTTTGCCTAAGATACAAAAGAGAAAGAACATCAAAACAATCGGCAATCTGATTTATACTCTCATACAAATCCGACAGCCTTGTGTTTCGATGCTTTTTTAATTACTAAATGTTAAAATAACTTAAAGAAATTATACAATTATTACTCAATTCTTGATTTGGTTTTAAACTTACATGAATTACTTTTATCACTTACATGTATTACTATTGGAATATTTTCATGTCTTGTCAAAGACAAATTGTATAAATATTGTATCACAAATATCTGCTGATTGGACAAAAGAAAAAGACTTAAAGACTTTCCATTAAACTGCAAGCCAACAGTATGATGTATGGTTGAATTACACAGATAAACAGGCTACATGTAGGTCTAGCTTAATACAAGTTACTAAGGTCTATTATTTAAGAAATAATATATCACAAACTGTGATTTTATCACTCAATAAAATCACTGTTTGGAGTCGGATGTGTGAAATTACGAGGGCATAGCCCGAGTGATATAATGATGCACATTCAACAAACAGTGATTTTATCAAGTGATTCCAAGCAATTTGCATATATATTATTTTGATTCTAACACGACATCAACAAATAAAATTTTAATGCTGCCGTACCTTATATTTATCTAAATTGCGCCTGATTTGTTTTCATACTAATTTTCAGCACGTCACATTTTTAGTGGTTACTTTGCGTGTATAATGACTACATCACATGTCTTAATATAGAATGTCAAACAGTGATTTTATTGCATAATAACGCACACTTTTGGTTCTTCTATGTTCAATAGGGAAAAATGCGGGTCATATTAAAATAATAAGTAAAATATGTTATTGACCCTTTGTTTTCTGTTAGATAAAAGTAAATTATCAGATATATTCTATCTGCTATTAAAAATCATTCATAAAGATATTATCACTTCCTCAGCTGTATGTGTGTTTGTGTGCACACCTGTGAATTTTATTGGGGTCACAGGGGATTGCATTTTGTAATTGTTATTATTTGCAGGCCTTATTTTTTTTTCTCATTTAATTACTGACTGATTTATATAATTATAAACGATGAAATTTGGGACTGTAAAGAGTTGTAAGAATAGCATGAGCTTAGAAGCTTAGAACATCTATAATATTTATCATCTTTCTCATACTTTTGGCTTAATAGTAAAGAAGATCCAGGACCTGGATAATTCTTTAATATATAGAATTTGTACACAAAAGCACATCCTAGGAATTATCTAAGTTTTCAAATTAAGAAAACCCTTGGTATAGAATAGATGGAAAATAAAATAAGAGTATTCCCATTTTCAAAAGGCTTATATTAACAAAAATAATGTGTCTTAGATGGTTTTGTCATTATGTAAGTTGACATTTTGCCAAAAATTTACCTTTGAGTCTTGCAAAAACATACATGTAAATGCATATTTGGTACTTATGATGGGTTTGACAATCTAAACTGTGTGTCGCATAGAAAAAATATTATATATAAAGTGAATTTCTTTAAAAAAAATCATTTGACTGAAATTATATTTTAAAAACATATAATTTGAAGGTTTTTCACTGAAATATCCAGGCAATATGTTAAATTAGTTCATACTTAACACAACTAAGCTTGGATCTCTCCATTTGACCCATTACATTGATCAGAATTTAAAGCAAAAATTTAGTTACAACCCTTTTGCACCAAATAATTTTTTTGAAATTTTTTATTTTTTTGGTGCGAAAGGGTTGTAACTGAAACTTTATCAATTATCTCTTTATGCTGACAAAATAAAATAACCTTTCCAATCAATTATATATCAGTAATTGAATTAAAGCCAAAAATCAAAATGAAAGAAGAATTTATTAGAATGTAAAAGAATAAATAAGTTTTTTGTCTCTCCTGAATAATTTCAAAATATTGAGTTACAACCCTTTCGCACCAAGGCATCGAAATGGAAGCACTGAAAAGTCAGAAGCTAAAAAAATTGTAGTATTTGTATTGTCCACCGTAATGAATGAAGATAAGGTGAGCTAGTATTTTGATCTTGTTTTCCCTTTGCCGTCCATCAGTCTGTCTGTCCGCATTCAGCTTGTTAGCTGAAACTGCTGATTGGATTTTGACAAAACTTCATAGGAATGATAAGTACCAAGTGTAGTTGTTCATGCCACCATCACTTCGCTTCACTGCATAAAATGGCTGTTAGAGCTAAAATAGAAAAATCTTGTCCGGCCTTCACAGCTCAAACCGCTGGTTGGATTTTGATGAACCTTCATAGGAAAGATTAGTACCAAGTGTACTTTTGTATGCCACTGACATGTTTGGCTTCGCTGCACAAAATTGGTGCTATAGCTAATCATGATCTGGATGACTAAAATGGCTGCACAGCTAGAAATAGTAAAAAAAACTTGTGCAGCCTTCACAGGTCAAACCGCTGACTGGGTTTGAATAAAACTTCACAACTCAAGTTATGTAGGCCATTGGCATATTGTGTTTTCTGCAAAGAATGATTGCTAGAGCTTAAAATACAAATAATCTTCTCTGGCCACCTTTTTTCTCCATTTTTGAGCTCACATTTTTGGAGACATCTGCTTTTGTCAAAATCAATTCTAGTTTCTATTGTTTCAGGTTGTGAAAACAGCTGGCATGGTAAACCTGATATCATTGTCCAGGATATACCAGTAACTGTTCAGATGGAAGGTATGCCTGCACTTCGACCAGAACCATCCGCAGAAACAGCAGTTTCATCAAAGAAAGACAACAAGTTTTTGCAACAGCACAAAGCTCAACTTAAGGCACAGACAATTACATTTTCTCCTTTACAGGAAAAAACAAACAAGTGCAAGTTAAGAAATTCCCTTGTTCCAGGCATAGGAATTAGTACAAAATATTTACTTGTGAATTTTTATGATTCAGTTCATGATGTTCTCCTTACATCAAAACCTCTTACGATTTTTAAAGGAGAGGAATTGATGTACTCAACAATACTGTTCTTGTGGCTAACACTGAACTACAGGCTGCTTTGTTCAGGCCTTACGGAAACAATGAAACCATTCAAAGCTGGTTTCTTTGATGTGGTGGATATATCCACCTTCAGAGAAAATGTGAGAAGACCACTGCATGTGTCACATGAAGATGATGATGATGATGATGATGACCCCACAGACAACCCTGGTCTATCATTTAACCCACCCCCCTCATTACTTAGTAAATATATTGATCCATAACAAACAGAAAAGGCTGTCTACAGTTTGTCGCAATGAAATTACAGTGTGGGGGATCATGTGACCTAAAACAGTCTCTAAAGAAAAGTCAATTGACAAAAAAATCTAGGCAATACATATTAACATAATAATTTTTTGTTTGACCTAGGGAAAGCTACGCAGCATAAAATATACTTCCAAAATCATTATCTTATTTAGGTTCATAGATTACCTCAAAGTTTTAAACGTATCAAAACCTCGAGGTAATCTGTTAAACTCAATTATATGGAAGTTTTGTGCATTAACCATTAAAAAGGAAAAATGTAGCTGCTTAGACTGCGTTATGTCATACTAGACTTCATTTTAGGTACGGGTCATTTACTTTGATTTTTGTCATATTACTTTGCTGTAGAGACTATTTAAAGTCACATGATCCTCCACTCTGTTTAGCATTTCATGTTAACTTTTGTATCATAACATGGTGGGTCTAAAATATGTAGGATGAGTGTCACACTGAAAATGGGAACCTATATGATTTTGTTTACATGTACATATCATGCATACTAGTATCCCAGATGGTTCATTCATAATGAGTCTTCCAGAACTTTTTGAAGTCTGTGGTTTAAATTTTTTGCTGAACTTTTTTAAGAGAAAATAGTCATGCTATTATCATAACCATATGGCCTGCAGCAGCTTCTAAGTTTATTCAGATTTTAGCCCACCTAAGTATACATGTATGCTCAGGGTAAGTAATGCTGATTGTCTTGTATTTGAAATTATCGCTCCTATCACTGAGATACACACAGACATATGAGCGATTCAGAACTCTCTAGTTCTACAAATGTAATGTATTGCTGTACAATATCAGTCAGCTAAATTGTTAAATTCTTTAGTACATTTTGATTAAATGAAACCCTAACAACTTGCATTGTTATAGTCCTAGACAATGTTTTCATTTTAAGTAGTTTCTTGTTAAAATCTGCATGTACATAATTGAAAATAAAATGAAATTTATGTACACAAATTTTTATCTGCCATAAATAGACAACCCCTGATACTTAATATGAGTAGTAAATATTATGTTTTCTGCATGTCATCTCCTTGTTCTGCTTATATTTTTAGCTCACCTGTCATGCAGTGACAAGGTGAGCTTAAGTGACTGCACTTTGTCTGTCATCCGTCGTGAGTGTGTGCCTGCATCCGTCAACAGTTGCTTCAAACAACATCTCCTCCTTAATCACTTGTTGGAATTTAACCAAACTTCACAGGAATGATCGTTCGGTGAAAGTCTACTAAAATTGTTCAGATGGTTCCTATCTGTTGTACAGTTTGGCTGTGAGGCCCTAAATGGGGTCTTCAAAGTGCAACTTTTCAAAAATCTTGTTCTCCATAACCATAAGGCCAAAAGCTTAGATATTTGGCATGAAGCATCATCTAGTAGACCTCTACCAAGATTGTTCAAATGTTGGTCCACAGGGTCATAATGAGCCACCCTGGAGCTTTTCATGTTAAATTATATAGTAAAACTTTGAAAAAAAATGTCTTCTGTGTAACAGGGCCTAGACCTTTAATAATTTGCTTGTATGATTGGATTGGAGACATCTGTCAAGTTTGCTGATTTTTGACCTTGACATACTGACCTACTTATTTGTCTTTTAAGCTACAGACTTAAAATTTGCACCATTTGCATAGTTTTAGCTACAGTTTAGAAACATAGTTTTAGCTACAGTTTAGAAAGGGGGCGTCCGTGGCCGAGTGGTTAGAGTCGCTGCAACTTCGAATCACTTGCCCCTCACCGCTGTAGGTTCGAGCCTCACTCTCGGCGAGATTCTTTCATGTGAGGAAGCCATCCAGCTGGCTTGCGGAACGTCGGTGGTTCTACTTAGATGCCCGCCTGTGCCTGAAATAATGTCCAGAGGGGCATCTGGGGTCTTCCTCCACCATTAAAGCTGGAAAGTCGCCATATGACCTTAATATGTGTCGGTGTGACTTAAAACCCAACGCAAAAAAAAAAAAGAAAAAAAAAGAAAAACAGTTTAAAAAATCAGCTAACCTTAATTTTGACCTAGTGACCTACTTTCTTGTTTTTGTACCTGCAGACTTGAAATTTGGAATATTGGCACAGTTTGAGGTATAGTTTTGAATTTTGAAAATTTAACTTAGAGTTAATCAGATTAACTCTAAATCTAGGTCGCAGCTATCAAGAGAGAAAACTGTTGCAACTTTTTGTCTTATGGTGACATTAGAAAGGTGAGCAATTCAGGGCCACTATGGCCCTCTTGTTAAGAAGGATTTATGGTCCTTTTAAGTCTATATGTATTTTAAACATATTTTTTCCACAATAAATATAATTATATTTATTTGGATTTCTATAAATCTTCATTATTTTGTATCACAAGAATGTTACTGTTTTAGCCCACCTGTCACATAGTGACAAGGGGGGCTTTTGTGATCATGCATTGTCCGTCGTACGTCTGTATGTGCGTCCGTCCGAGTGTAAACTTTTTTTAAAAAAATCTTCTTCAGAACCATAATAGCTAGGGCTTAGATATTTGGCATGTAGCATCACCTAGTGGACCTCTACCAAAATACTTCAAACCATGATCACTGGGATGAAAGTGATCCCCATCACAAAGGTCAATAGGTCCAAAAAAGTGCATATTAACCTTTGAAAATCTTCTCCAGAACCAGAATAGCTAGGGCTTAGATATTTGGCAAGTAGCATCACCTAGTGGACCCCTACCAAAATACTTCAAACCATGATCCCCAAGGTCAAAATGACCCCAGGCCAGAGGTCAAAAGGTACAAATTGTGCAAAAATGCCTTTGAAAATCTTCTTCAGAACCACAATTACTAGGCCTTAGATATTTGGCATGTAGCATCAAGTGGGCCTCTACCAAAATACTGCAAGTCATGATCCCCGGGGTCAAAATGACCCCTGGCCAGAGGCCAAAAGTTACAAAATTGTACAAAAATACCTTTTAAAAAAATCTTCTCCAGAACCAGAATAGCTAGGGCTTAGATTTTTGGCAAGTAGCATCACCTGGTGGACCCCTACCAAATTACTTCAAACCATGATCCCCAGGGTCAAAATGACCCCAGGCCAGAGGTCAAAAGGTACAAAATTGTGCAAAAAAAACATTGAAAATCTTCTTCTTCAGAACCACAAAAGCTAGGGCTTAGACATTTGGCATGGAGCATCACCTGGTGGACCTCTACAGAAATTGATCCGTGGGGTCAAAATGACCCCTGGCCAGAGGCCAAAAGGTACAAAATTGTACAAAATTAATTTTCTTCTCCTTTGGAAACAATGTAGCTAGGGCTTAGATATCTGGCATGTAGCATCACCTACATGTAGTTGATCTCTACCAAAATACTTCAAACAATGATCCCGGGGTCAAAATGACTAAGAGCCAAAGGTCTTAAATACTAGGGCTTAGATATATATATAGTACCTTAAAATAAAATAAAGGTTTGAGTACCAAGTTAAAAACCTTTGCTTGGGTTGTCTTTACCAGTTTGTCAGCGAAATTTGTGCAAACACATTAGTAGCCAAATGCTAGTTGAAAGCCACCTTCGTTATGTTGAACAGAGACTGGTTATGCAGAGTGATAACACTTTACTATTAGTATTTCATGAATTATGACCATTATACCTGTGTTTATCTATAAATTTTACATGTAATAAAGTAGTTCACTGTGCATGTCCATGTTTGTGTTTCACCTTAGTGTACTGTCATTTGTGTTTGCAAATATATGGTAAGTAGGCACATACCGCTTGTCTATAAGCCCTGCACATATTAAATGTAGGTGCATATTTTTAGCTCGACTATTTGTAAGAACAATAGGGCTAATATACTTACCCGTGCATCTGGTTGCACAAAAATGATCACCAAAATGTTCAAAGTCTTGTATCTTCAAAACTTTCAAAGATGTTCAACTGAAACTTTAAATACTTACTCAGTACCACTACTTCTACCACCCAGTCAACCTGCATACCCCTATCACACTGTATTTTGGAGTTATTGGCCCTTGTATAACTTAGAAAAATTGTTGACCAGAAAATATTCAAGTTTTTTTTTCAAAGTCTAACATGTTCAATACTTTCAAAGGTATTCAACTGACACTTGAGATGAATATTCACTCACTACCTCTGCCTTAAGACCTTAGTTATAAGCTATAACTATCGTTTATTTTCCTGATTCATAAAATGAATAACTGAAATTATTATAAGCTATAACTATATGCTTATTTTCCTGATTGTACAAAATTTAAAATGGTAAAAGGCCCTCCAGCATGAATGCTTGCTAAATCAATTCTTGTATGTACTGCAGTGATAAAGTCCTGTTTGGGAGCTTCAGTCTGATCCTTGTTTGATAGTCTTCAATTTTTTATCATGCTTTTGCTATATGTATAAGAAGACTACTTTAACAAAAGTCTACTGAATAGTTTTGCCTACTACTCATGATATTTTTTGATGCTAATGAAATTATTCAATAAATATCTAATCATATATATACCTGCACATTTTGTTATTTTATTTTTATACCCCTCTGTGGAAACACAGACCATGAGTCTTCAAGTGTACCCTTCTTTTTAGCTCATCTGTCACATACTTAAAGGATGAGCTTTTGTGATCATGCGTTGTCCGTCGTCCATGTGTGCATGCGTCCATGGGAAAACTTTTTTAGAACCAGAACAACTAGGGCTTACATGTTGGGCATGTAGCATCACCAGATGAACATCTACTAAAATACTTCAAATCATGATCCCCAGGGTCAAGATGACATGGCCACAGAGGTCAGTAGGTGCAAAATATTGTAAAACAACCTTAAAAAAACTACTTCTCCAACACCAGAACAACTAGGGCTTAGCTTTTTTGCATGTAATATCATCTAATGGACATCTACCAAAATTCTTCAAATCATGATCCCCGGGGTCAAAATGACCCCACCCAAAAGGTCAATAGGTTCAAAATCGTGTAAAATATCAGTAAAAAAATCTTATTCTACAGAACCAGAACAACTAGGGCTTAGATGTTTGGCATGTAGCATCATCAGATGGACATCTACCAAAATACTTCAAATCATGATCCTGGGGTCAATATGACCCTGCCCCATGGGTCAATAGGTGCAAAATTGATGCAAAATAAAGTGTTACAGTACAATACAGTTACACAGTACATTACAGAACATTTGTGTCTATGATAAATCTTGGTAGGTTGGTTAGTAATGACTAGCTGATTATCACTATTGAGTTTTAGGTCAAAAGGTCAAGGTTCCTGGGACCCCATGAAGTAAAATTGTTTCCAGATGATAAGTGAAGAAAGCTTGAGCCTATTATCATGAAACTTGGAAGGGAGGTTAGTCATGACTAGTCTATGAATCCTGTTGAGTTTGAGGTCAGTAGGTCAATGGTCAAGGTCACTGGGACCTGTAGCAGTAAAATGTTTTACAGATAACTCAATGATGCTTGGGCTCCTGAAACCTGATAGGGGGTTGTTTATCACTAGTAGATGACCCTTATTGATTTGAGGTCAGTAGTATTTAAAGGTCAAGGTCCCAGGGTGGTCCCGTTATAGTCAAACAGTTTTCTGATGATTATTCAAGAATGTTTGGATATATGATGACAAGGTGACACAGGTGAGCGATTCAGGGCCATCATGGCCCTCTTTGTTTCTGAATGAAGCTTTTAATTTACACATATACTCTTTTCCATGAAGCAAAAAAGGACTTCACTGTAAAGGTTTTTGATTTTGCAAGGTCAGTATCAACTCCTTGTTCATAGTACTCAATACAGCTCAGTAAAGGTGTCCTATGGACAAAGTTGTTATCAATATTCTGCCAAACATACGTCTTCAGCCTACATTTTCAGTACTTTGTATTTCACACTGACAGGCAATTAAAGAAGTATTTAGTTGGCAAGGACTCTACATTTGTGTGTTTAATCTATATTTGAACTTGTAGTGGGAGTTGTCATGTGAATGCCACTTGGTCGAAGTAATGTAACAACAGAGAAAAACATGTAACTATTCATTTAATGTAATTTGATTAAAATTACAAAGCAGGTGTAGCCTCAGGTTGCTCAAGATACATGTTACTACAGCGACAACTAGAAACAGGTTTTTTTATTGAACAAAAACATGTCTCCCCAGGGATTTGACCTTTGACATCTGAGTGTGACCTTAACCTTATGTCATAAGCCTAGGAATGTGGGTGATGAATGTCACCTTCTTGTAGGAGCATCAGATTAAAGTTTGATAAAAATCTTTAAAGCATTTGTCCTCTGAGTGTGACCTTGACCTTTGGAGATTAGACCTTAGACTGTAGGTCCAACATATGTTTTGAAGATGTCAACATCTGAGCCAAATTAAAATCCCTCAAAGCCTTTGGAGGATTGACCTTTGACCCGTAGTATGACCTTGACCTCTGGAAATTGACCTTGAAGTGGGTTTTCCACATCACATTGTATAGGTGAACATGAGATCCAAGTTTCATAAAAATCCTTCAAGACCTCTTGAAGATATAGAGCAAACACAATTTTGACCTTTGACCTCAGTGTGACCTTGCCCTTAGTGATTTAAAACCAATAAGTTTTTTAAAAAGCATGAGCCTTGTTTCGGGTAAAACATTTTGCCCCAAGTTTCTTTCCCAAATTTCCAAAAATTTTAAAAATTTTGCCTTTGCCCTCTGAGTGTGATTTTTGACCTGGGAACCTGACGGGAAACCCTTTGCATGTTCCCTTTTGTTAAAATTTGAACATCAAATCTGAGTTTCATCAAAGCCTTTGGAAGATAAAAAGTGGAATTTTCTTTATAACATTTGACGTTTGAGTGTGACCTTGAGAAATGAGACCTAGAAGTAGGTTCTGCAAGTAAGTGAACATCTAGCTAGCTGGCTTAAGTTTCATAAAAATCCTTCATGGACTTTGGAAGATACAAAGCAGATTTTTTGTTACACTTGACCTTTGCCCAGATGTCAGTGTGATCTTGACAGAAACCGAGGGAAAAACAGTATGTCTTCCCCAGAATTTCTGGAGGGAGACATAACACTTTTCATTTTATTTAAATTAGAAAAATTTATACAATACTAATTCATTTATAACTGGAGAGAGTCGACACTAAATGCAGTATCCTACTGCTCAATTATACATTTGTATGTCCCATTCATGTTTCCAGTACTCGACTGATTCGTAGAGTAAGAGCTAGTATATGTTTCTTTTTATGCAGTGTCGATGTTTACTACATTTCAAATTAACTACATGTAGAAGTTCTACATGTAAACAATTCTTAAAAAATATCAGACATATCTCAAAAACCTTGAGGTATCTGAATACAGAATATCCTTTCGAGTGTGAAGTGGCAATATAAGTATATAAATTAAAACTTGATTAGAAAACTGCCTGCATAGATTCATGTTTTGCTATGTTGTTGTGCAATAATAAACAACAATAAAAATAATGACTGTAATAAGCCATACATGTAATGTATAAATAGGTTTACATGTAGTTTAAATACCATTTTCTTTTTCATGAAATTTCGTGTAGAATGCTCCAACAATTATTGTTTACAAAGTTTGGGACTTGATGACAGACAGCAACTAAACAAAATCAAAAGTACCTGTCAAAGCCATGTAAGTGTCTTTGAAAAGGTCACTGTAAAAAGAGGTCTTGCTATAGTAACAAAATTTGTAACAACAACCTTTTAAAAGTAAGACAGAAAACAGGAAATACAGTGGCACATTTTAAAAATTTCCCATTGAAAGTACATTATTACTTTACATGGCTGTTACGTTTATTTGGCAGGTTACTTGAAAACATGGCATTTTCTATCTTAAATAGGTTAATTATTAATGTATCCAGTGAAAAAAAAATTATAAATGTATCCTGTTGAGTTAAAATTACCATTGTTGAGTAAAAATTATCAATGTATCCTGTTGAATTACAATAACCATTTTATCTTGTTAAGAAAAAATTACCAATGTATCCTGTTGCATAAAAACTATTAATGAATACTGTCAAGTAACAATAACTCTTTATGTCATGTGATAACCTGCTGTGAAATTTATTTTAGGTGCCTGGTTTTCTGTATATATCGGTTACTGTCCTTGATTACGGTTTGAAATATAAATCACACCCCACTTATGGAATGGAACGGTTCAACCTTGACAAGATGATAATTATGAGCTGCGTCACGACAAAACCAACGTAATGCGTAATGCATCGGCGCAGTCTGATCAGGATCCATACTGTTCGCTTACCAACTCTATTACAAGTAGAGATAGCGAACAGCATGGATCCTGATCAGACTGCACAGATGTGCAGGCTGGTCTGGATCCATGCTGGTCACAAACTCATTACGTTGGTTTTGTTGTGACACGGCTCATATCAACTTCTGGTATCGGTTCAGTTTACATTTTATGCCTACAGTGGCCATTCCGTCTATCACAATTATTTGGATGTACCGGTAATGTTTATGTACAGTCTTCATAACATGCTGTCAAGTTACAATGTGTTCTGTCATAACTGTCAAATTTCTTGTTAAACTTTTTTTCATGTTAGTTTTTTATGTTTTTGTTTTTGAATATCCAAGAATAGCAAGTGTTATAATCAAAGCATTGTAATAGATTTATTTGAATGTTAAACAAAAAATGCAAATAATGCTGTTCCAAATTTTATGTTGTTTCTTATGTGAAGGTGTGTTTTTATTATTGTTATCTTGTTGATATTTAAAGACTTGTATATGTGTGTACTTGAAAAATGATGTAAATATCACATTTCTATAAACAGCCATTCCATTGGTGTATTGTAAATGTTTATTATACATTCTAAGATATAGTCTGTTGAGATACTGCTATGTGGAAATATTAAAAATATCAATTCAATTTGACTTTTGTTGTAAGTCGTTGAATTTTTAAACGCTTTCATTAGGTAGCTGTGCTAATTGTTAACATGTATAATGCAAGATTTTAGAAAAATTTAAGAATTGTTTTGAACACTTTTGATGTATATATTACTATTTTATTTTCAAGTTAGAAGGCAAAATTACTGCTGTTTGAAGTTATTATTTCTGAAACGTGTTCACCGCTTACAGATTTCTCTTAGATCACAAAAATCTCTTGGGTCGCACTGTTCACAAAAGCCTGTTTTTTGTTGGTTTTGTTTTCATCTTTGACCCATGTTGTTTTTGTTGTCATATGTTATAATAAATACATTTTGTGTACAGATTTTAAATTGTAAATTTTTATAAGAATTATTACAAGTTTTCCTCAGCATTCTAGTGACAAATATCATAGTCTTCGTCGTATTATATACTACATGTTCTTTATGCACTTTTATGTTGCGTCTTATTTTATTGGCTAGAAAATAAATCAAGAAAAAGTATGTGTTTTATTTATTAGTTATACATAATAAATGTGTACCAAAGTACAATTTTGTGAAGAACTGTACAAGCATATATGAACCCTTACTTTTCTGGAACCCAAATTGTTTAATCTTTCAGTCCAGGAATGTAGCCAGGCACACAAATCTCAAAAAAAAATATTTCCAATCCGGTTACATCAAAAAAACCTGATAGTGATGGCATGGCCGAGTGGTTAACACGTTGAACTAGTAATCTACTAATCGCCAGCTGCATGGGTTCAAACCCAGTCAGGCAAGTCGTTGTTTCCTTGAGCAAGAAACTACACTAATTGCTCAGTACTGGTTGGTTCCAGAAACAGATTCGAAGTGTGTGTATAAGCTTATAGCTTTCTACACAATCAAACTAAAATAAATTCTGTATAAACCAAAGGCCCAACTAGGTGGCTTTGTTAACTGATACAGTTTAACAGTCCCTCCACCTTTTCCATCTTATACAGTTCTGATCAGTTGTTTTTCCAGATATCGATGACAAAATGGTATAAAATATAACAAGAACAAAAGCCTGGTCATTGTATATTATTTTTTATTATCAATAAACATGAAAAATATGAAAGAAAATATCTGATGTCATGGTAACCCATGTGAATAAAAACATGACTGTATTTTGAGGGCATAATTAAACAGCGACACAAATTTATTCGAAAACAAATATCTAACCTTCCATTTCCTCATAAACAGAAGTGATAGAACAGTTCTGTTGTTAACATAAGTATATACATGTAATTGTATTTATAATAAAGCAACCTTAAGTCAATAATTATATTTTTAATAAAGCAACCTCAAGTATATAATTATATTTGTATGAAAGCAACCTTTAGTACAAAATTTATTTCTAGCATTTATTAATGTTATTTACATACCACTTATCAGGCATTTTTATATGAATTAAGACTCACATATACATCACAAAATGCAATATCGGACCCGTAAACCATTTGTTTGTTCATTGTAGAGACAATGTGATTTTATATGATAACATTTTCTTCCTGATATCCCTTAAAGTGACAATGGGCAGGTCCAAATATGACAGCTGGACACGTCCATTTTCAATATATATGTGTAATAAAGATGTACAGAGTTTGTTACTTAATCTATGCAAATTTAAAAAAAACAAATTTTTTCCCGGCGCTTTGATCTTGTTGAAGAATACCAGACCAGGACACACTAAATTCATATTATATTTTAACAAATTTTGTATATTTTGTGAATAACAAATAAATAAGGTTTACATTACATAACATATCTTATACATTATAGAGAAAGTCATTACAAACAAGGTGTTGCAAAATAGCATTAAAATAAGGTGTTTTAAAATAGGTGTATTTTTAGGGACTGTGCATTAAATGCCAAAAACTATAACAAAACAACGATGAACATTAAAAAAAATATATTGCCAAACCCTTATATCTCATCTGAACTTTAAAAATAATTAAATTTTAAACAATATTACAATGATCTTGCTCAAATTAGCAACGTAACTTAGCAAAATAACATTTCAAAATCCTGCCTAACTGTGAAAATACACCACTTAATGTCCCAGTTATATCTAAAATCTTTAAAGCGACTCCATTGAGGTTTTTTGACGTGACCAGTACAATTATTCTTATTGTGAAAAAAGACCAAAAATTAAAATGCATACTCATATTGGTCTAAGAATAGCATTGATTTTGAATTTATTTTTTCTGTAGATATATACAAGCCAAATTTCAAGACATCAATCTAAATATTTTATATGTACATCTCTTTACATGAATACGAATAATGAATAAAACATTTAAAGATATACTATGCTCATCCTTGCTCGTAAAAATATTTTTATCACAGAAGTTTATTGAAATCTATGTTATTCTTACTGAATATGTCCAATTTGAATAAAAGAATGAATAAATTACATATCAGAAGCTGCGTTCCCTATTACAGGTCAAGTAAAAGTGGTCTTTTCTTAAAAAAACTGCCAGTTTTTTTAATGACACTATATATTCATATTGTAAACCACATATAGCGTGTAGAATTTTAAAACACAACATACTAGCATCTACTTTGTGTGAAGTTAAAACATGTTTATTTTATATTTACAAAGAGATTGTTTAGCTATTATAAACATTTTTAAATATGAAATTTGAGCATAGTATATCTTTAAAGTCCATGCAAAATAAAGAATACCTGTACAAATATGCACTATGAAATGTAACAGTTTGGAAGCATCAATGTTATTATTAAATATATCCTTATTTAAAAACTGTACTTTAAAAACATGTACAACTAATATCTCTTTTATATATCACAGAATGAATGATAAGTTACTCAAATATCTTGCATTCACAACATTAAAAAAATAACTAAAATAAAATCAAATATTCACACATTAAACATAGTATGGACCCTAGTTTACTGAGGATTAAAAAAATTAAATCAAAATGGTCAACTGATGATGTTCAAATAAAAACGTTTTAAATCAACAAAACAATCTATATTTATATATTTCATTTAAATACAAACTAATGACTCAAATTTCTTATCTTTTAAAGGGAGGGGGGCGGGCAAGGGTAGCAGGGTGGGTTTAAAATGTATCATATAATGCCAAAATAAATACAACTGTTATGAACATGTAAATAATATACATGTACTTCATTACATTTGAAAATTAAAAATTCCCTGAACTTATAAAAAAAATGCTCATTTACAAACATAATTTAAGATATATGGAACAAAAATGCATGTCTGTTTTCACTGTGGTCACAGTGGAGAAAATTCACAACACCTGAACTATGTGACAGTAAATGTATGTGCTTTCTTTGTGGAAAGGAAATAACTCACAACACCTGTACCATGTGACAGAAAATAGACGTGTTTTGAACTTTTCATTGTGGAGAAAAGATAAATAAAAAAACCTGAATCATGTGACAGAAAATGCATGTGTCTATATTGTGGGTAAATAAAAAAAATCACAAAACCTTATCAAACAACCATCTTTAAAATGACAATATATTGAACAAAATAATTACAGTTTCAACTTATAATATTAAAATGCTGCAACCCTATATATAGTACCATGCCAGCCTGCTTCTATGTATTTTGACCCAGGCCCGGCTTTCACTAACATTCTCAAATTGAGACAAATCTCAATCTGAGTTGAGAAAATTCTCAGATTAGAGCTGAGATTTTGACTATGACAACGTTAGTGAAAACCGGTACCTACCCCAAAATTCCAAAAAAACGAAGCTGGACAAAACCATTTAAATTACACAGCACTGTAAAAGACATGTGACACAACCTTAGTGAAGTTTAAAAATACTTCTCATTTGGCAATAGTAAATGTTTTTTTTTTTATATTTGAAACCTTCACAACCTTACAGCAAAACTATTCTCAATATCTCAAACACTTTGTCTACCAAGACTTAAAAGTTCTTACATGAAAAATGAAGTTTTGGAAAACTCAATATATCAAAGATTCTGTATCCAATTTGTATAAGGTTTTGAAATAATTCTGAACTGCATGTGTATAATCTTCTGAAAATTCAAATAAAAGACTGACATTCAACTATTTTCGGTAGTTTTTTTTGTTTTTTCTTGGTATATGTTAAACGTTTTTCTGTTGACTTTGTATATACATGTATATATCACTGGTACTACTCAACTATGTATTTAAAGTACTATTAAAATAACCAAATCAGGGGCAAGCTCACTTGTTGACGCAGCGTTTAACGAAAAAGACTTCGAAAAAAAAATTTAAGCTGAAAATAGATTTTACACTTACAGAATTATGCCACTAACACACATAGTAAAACACGACATTTTTTCTGCATTTCTTCTCTCTCCATGACTAATTAAATTAGAGATCTCATTATCATTACAAAATCTACAAGTACTCTTTGATTATTTCTTTTTTTAGATACTTAATCCCTATTTTTGTTGTATATACATGATAAATAGTAATTAGCAAGCTTGTTAGAAATTATTTATCATAGATATACATTCAATTGACACACTCATTTTAAGAGACATTACAATGGCTGACTAAAAATACTGACATTTAAAGGGGACATGCTTCCAGGTTAAATTTTATGATTCTTTTAGTTTTGTGTAACCAATGGAGATGATTAGTTTTAGAAAGAAAGAAAGAAATGTCCTATGTCTGATTCAGAATTTAAATTTTATATGAATCAGAATTTAATCAATTTGATAAACCTATTTACATAAGCCACACACAACGTGTTAAGAAACAGTTTATTTTTATCAAAACATTTAAGCATTTTTAACTGGCCTCTTTATTAATTACAATAAATATAAATCTTAATTAAAATAATTGGCAATGTAATGATTGAAAATCAATTAAAATATAGAAATTTGATCAAAATGTCACATTAGAAAACATGCCCACCTCCTGTCCCACAACCAACTCCCACCTACTCCCCTTCACAATAAAATGGTGAGATCTATGAATGTAACAAGCATGTTGCTATTATACAAGCATGAAGTTATAATAATATCATCAAAATGAATGATCAAGTTAGAATATAAATATAATTTTATAAAATTTATTCAAACAAATGGAGAATTATGGGAAGCATTAAAAACGTGTATGCTCCGCCTTTTTTTTAATAATTAAAGCTCTGTAATGCATATGCATATGCATGACTTCAAATTATATATATCTAACACATATTCATCAGGTTTTACTAATTTTGTAATGCAAGAAATATCTGGTGCACAAGTAAACCACCATTGTTTTCATTGTATTAACACTTTAGACTGGTTAATAATTATCTTTTCCCCTGTTCTAATAAAAAAATTTTAAACTTTAACTAACTTAATTCATGAATATATCAATTAGATGTAAATAAATGGTAGGATATTACGTCATCACGCACCTGCAAAATGCTCCCTATCAGACTGGCTTTTTTATGCATTATTTTTTGATATTCTAACAATTTCTTAGAATAAAAACATATTTTATCTTTGAGTGGACCAGATGTTTACAAAAAAAGTCCAATTGGTAGCATTTTGCAGGTGCATGATGATGTAGTATTCTACCATCGTAAATTATCACAAACAATTTTAACAATAAATTTGTCAATATATTCTGGGGGGGCGGGGGGTGGGTGGGGGGGGGGTGGCGGGGGGGGGGGGCGAGGGGGGTGGGGCGGGGGGGGCCGACAAAAACTCATTCCTGTCCCAGTACTATAGCTAATTCAGGCGAGTTATAATTTTACTGCCCCATTCTTACTACTTAATAATTAATAAATCTATTGATTATAAATTAATTTATCTTGCCCTTTGAGAAAGACCCTGATACATCGGATAAAGAGGACCATAACAGTGACGGATCTTGACTGATTTCTGATGAAAATCCAAAGATGTAGTTTACAACATATACATTTATATGAGTCCAAAAAATATGATTAGTTTTTACTTTACCATAGATATATTAGTTTATATGAAATGTCGTGTTTTCAATAAATACCAAAAATATTGCCCCTGACCTGAGTCAATTAGTGACATATTTACCAAAAATAAACTACGACACATTGTACAAACAGCTTAATATCTAGTATGTCCTTGATAAATGTTAAAACCTAATCGTCACCACTGTATATGTCATTTAGAATTTACAATAACAAAATATCAATAACAAATGAAATTAAACTTTACACTTTACCTGCTGAAAGTTGTAAGGCAATTTGCACGTGTAAAAAGATTGCAACTAATAACCTGCCTTGAAGTGCTAAACATTTGATGTATAAACCAGGCCACATGTTAACCTGTACTTCTGTGCCATCTGACCAAAGCGTTTCTTTAATGCTGGCGTAGCACTTTATTTTGTATTAAAATTTTATATTGAATACCCACACTAAAACCTCCTAAATGCGACCCCTGTTCACAAATTAAAAGGTGCCAAAAAAACCCTTACAAAATAAGCAGGTAAGGGTATTATCAGCAAATTAGCAAAAATCTTCAGGAACAAAATTATTCTAAATAATATATGAAGAAAATTTCACTAATGTCTCATAACATAACGCCCATTATTGTTGGCCAAGTTTCTTTTTTGAAACCCTGCAAATGGTAAATCACAAACATTAGTCTTTTTGAAATTTTAAAATGGGACGGGAAAACCACCTTAGATGTCACTTAACCGCGGGTATTTTATAATCCACGGATAACTGTACAATTTTTTCGGCCCCTGTATAACACATTCAGCCTGAAATTATCCGAATACACTGCGCATATAACGCCAAAACCAAATGACCAGCCTGGCTAGAACCCACAGAATAAGCCTAGTTGGAGAATTTTCATCTATGATAAAAGAGTCCTCTTAAGTTCTCTGAAAGGCATCGTAGTTGACCATAGTAACGACTAAAATCTACTTTAGACCTGAATCACACAAAAAATGCTCTATTTCACGAAAAAAATTCGTAATGCTCATTTCGCACCCTTTTAAAGAGTATTGTTTTATTACTATCCAAATTGCATATTATTACTTTAAAGAGGCGATTACCAAACATAAAATCTTGTTAAATAATGAAGAATAATTAGAATAAACCTTACTTTGTTGTTAAACATGGTAAAAACCAAAAAGACTACCTGAAGAATAGATTTCACCAAAATTCATTTAGTAAGCCAATTTACAAACCTATAAATGCGACACAAGATAACAGAAATAAACGATAAAAAATTTCCGTATCATGACACTACTACATTGGTTAATCCAAATTTGTACTAAGATCATAGTATACCAAACATATATTTCCACCAAATTGATACCAACCCAGACAATGAGAATATTTCTATTAACCCAAGAATGATTGTCAAGTAGTTAAAATGTAGAAGATGCCCAATAAGTGGTCACCAAATCACAGCAACCTGTTCTGGCCTGCGTCAACAAGAAGAAAAAAAGTAAGTGTTTAAAACTAAGAATGGACCAATGCGGTCCTTTCCTCTACACCAGATATCACCGATGCTTGTCAAACAAGAATGGTAATGAGTGTTTCCAAATCAGAATTGTAATGAGTGTTCAAACAGAATTTGTTAATGGTGTTAACCAGAAACCTCCCTATTAATGAGTGTTAAAAAGAATTTGTAATGGTGTTAAAAAAGAAACTTGTATGGTGTTCCCATCACGATACTGTAATGAGTTATTAAATGATTTGTAATGGGAGGTTAAACCAGGCAATTTGACATTGAGTGTGTTCAACTAGATTTGCTAATGTGTTCAAAACAACATTCCGTATCTTGGTGTTCAAAAAGAATTGTGATAATGGTGTTCCAAACTAGAATTTGTTAATGAGTGTTAAAACAAATATTTGTAACATGAGTGTTCAAAAAAGTAATTTGATGGGTGTCAAACCAAGACTGTAATGAGTGTTAACAGAAAATGTAAATGCAGTGTTAACACAAGAATTTTGTATGAGTAGTCAAACAACAGATGTGTAATGAGTGTTACAACACAGAATTTGTAATGGTGTTAAAATACAAATAACTTGTAATGAGTGTTCAAACCAGTAAATTGTATGCAGTGTTATGTAATAAGAAGTAACTGATGGTCAATACCAACATGTTCAAAAAAGATTTTGTAATAAGTGTTCCAACAAAAAACTTGAGATGAGTGTTGAAATGAGAACTGAAATATAAAAGTTCTATCAAGAATGGTAATGACGTGTTCCAGAAAAGAAAACTGGGATAGAGTGTTAACCGAATAGAAATATTGACACATGTAGTGTTTCCAACAATGAGAATGCAGGGGTGACTATGGACAAAGCCATGAGGTATGACCATAATACAATGGGACACATCCTTCCTGGACTGGCTTTCGACCTTTCTCCTACCGTGGATGACACTCCGCTGAATATCATTTTCTAGGTAAAACTTTTGAGTTTATTATTATGTGGTTGTATATCTATATATTGAATAAACTTAAACTGGCAAAAACAAAAAGCTTTGCTATAAAGATAACGAAATTTGATATATATATTCGATCACCCAAAGAGATTAAGTTATATCTATTGAAGTAATTAACATTCCTTTATATAGTTAAAATTAAAAATTAGTATATTTTTAATTTTGGTTGGGAAAGTTTATTAAGTTGCACAGAGCTGTCCTGCAAATTCCTTTTTTTTATATGAGTGGCGTGCACAAAAAAAGTTACATGGAACTTTTAGTTCAACTGGTAGAGCAGACCTAATTAAATAATAAGAAAAAGGTGGGACCATGAGTAACTGAATTACATGTAAGTAGCTTGCTAATCTTCCATAATGAAGAAACAAAAGCTAACAGTTGACTGGCAATTTTAAGCCTAAAAGTGAGTGAGAGAAATATTTAATATCAAATAATTTCAACATAGAATGCATTTAAATTATTTAAAGCTTAAAAATGGCTAAAAAAAATGTCGCTTATTTGGAACTAGTGTCTTGTTTGAAAAAACAGTAACTAGAAACATATGAGGCGCTATCTCACTCCCCCCTGGTCATTTAGAGGAAAAGACACCTCTTAATTGTTAGTGACTTTTACAAAAGCTGTTTAAAAAGAATGATGTTTTATAAGTTGCCGTTATAAGTATTCCTGCTTAAAATAACACTTATTGAAAAAAAAAATTTAAGTTAAAATGGGCATAAACATCATAACTATAAAGTTCACCAGATTTTCAAAAAATTGTATTAGCAACCTGTCGTTTTATGATAAGCAAGTATTATACAATGTTAGTGTCGTAATTTAAATTTTACGGCTGTAATGGCACTAATAAAACATTTTGAAAAAAAGTTCACCAGGAGACAACATTACATTTATTCACCAGTAAAGCATTACAAAATAAATTCATGATAACATAAGAAAAATAATAGAACATCTATATTAACGTCTTACAAAATAAAGTTGAACAGAAATTAGAATGCAGTTACATTAAACCTTTGGATGATTTGTATGAAATAAAAAAATGGATCAGAAAAATACAATTGTAATGTGGGGTTGGAATGCGAGTGTACCACAATAACTTTAAATTCACAAAAAAAATTTAATTAAGTATTCAACCATTTATATCAATACAAAACCAGTTCATTAGTGAAGTTCACAATTTTTTTTTCTTAAATCCATGCTTTTGTAATAAGAGAAACACCATTCCTTAACCTTGAAACCACATGACTTAAAGAAACTACGACATGATGTCATGTGTACATTAACAACTATTGCTATTACTTAAGACAATCTATTAATAGGTAAATTAATTTGGGTGCAAGATTCCTTAGATTAACAATAAATAAAAATCATGAACTTTAATTAAACAAATATATGTGTTTATTTTTTTCTAGACGAAAAAAATGTAATTGATTTACGATTAAGCTTCTGAAGGATTTAAACAAAAACCATTACACCAAAATATTTAAACCACTTTACAGTTTTTGAGGGATCCTCAACTAAATAATCCTTCCACCTAAGGGGAAAATTCGTAAACCTTGACCTTACTATATAATCGACCCAGTGCATTAATGTATTGCTGTAACGAGTGTTCATACTCTTGTAAAAACGGAACAAAAGGGCGGGGGGGGGGCGGGGGGGGGCGGGCGGAGGGGGCCCGGCGGCGGCGCAGGGGGGTGGGTGGGAGGGGGGGCGGGGCGGGGGGCGGCGCGGGGGGGGCGGTAGCGGGGCGGGGGGGGACGGGGGAGGTGGTGCGGGGCCAGGCGGCGGGGGGCGGAGGGGCGGGGTGGAGGGCGGGGGCGGCGGGGGCGGGGCGGCGGGGGGAGCACCCGGAGGGGAGCGGGGGCGGGCGGGGGCGGGTGCGTGGGGGGACGGCCGGCGGGGGGGGGGGGGTGGCAGAGCGGGGTTGCGGGGCTAGCGGGGTGGGGGCGGGGGGTGGGGGGCGGAGGGTGGCGTGGGAGCGGGGAGAAGGGGGGGGGCTGGTGGCGCGGGGGCGGGGCAGGGGGAGGCGGCGGCCGGGGCGGGGGCGCGGGGGGGCCCGGGGGGGAGCAGGGGCGGGCAGGCGGGGGTGGGGCGGTGGAGGTGGGAGGGGGGCGGTGGGAGGGGCGCGGCGGCGGGGGTGGGGCGGGGGCGGGGGGGCGGGGGTGGCGGGGGGGGGGATGCGGGGGGGGGCGGGGCGCGGAGGGCGATGGCGGTGGGGGGTGAGGGGGAGGCGGGGCGGAGCGGTGACGGACGGGGGCGGCGGGGCGGTGGCGGGGGCGGGCGGTGGGGCGGCACCGGCGTGCGGCGCCTGGCGCGGGGGCGGCGCGGGTGGCGATACTTCCATCTTTAAGTCTCTACCATTCCCTAAACCAACACCTGTTTGGAATATAACAAAAAAATATCTGTCATATTATCCTTGTAATGCTTTATATGGGGCCTTGTTGTAGACAGTATATAGAGGATAATCAAGTTTTTTCATTGAGTGGTATGAAATATAATAATTTTCATACCACAAGATGAAATTGAATCCTGTATTTACAGAAAACGACTTGAATTTTCTGTTTATTATATACATATTTCTTTTCTTTCTTTTTTTTTCACATTATAATTTGAAAGACTTTCCCTTAAATTTTGTGTACTTGCTGAATTAAGATGAAATCAGTCCAGCAAGATACCAGTTAAATTGCAGAAAATATGTTTCACTGTAGTGAAATTAAGTTTTTTACAGTGAAAATATGGAAAATGAAAATACGCATTTCATTTCATCAATATTTTTTAATATTTCATTTATAAGTATATAATAAATTACTATAGGGACTTAAAATCAATACTGATAATAAAGTCAACAAATTATGTATAAGAGATTGGAACTGGATAAAACTCAAAGAACATCTTTATTAGGTTGAAAGTAGCACTGATACTGCTTTCTTGGATATCAAAACATTAATTACCAATTTTTCTGCAAGTGACCAACTACTAAATTATCCCACTTTATCTCTGAATAAAGGGTGTAAGATAAATGACCATTAGACTCCATTTCTGAGTTCGAAGAGAAATTATACCTCGATAAAGGATCAACTAGTGACCCCTGGATTAAAAATTTGAAAAGAAAAAAGACAATTGCTTAAAGATGTTACATACCTTTTATTGCATGAATTCGGACATTTGTAATTCGGATGAATTTTTCCTTTGGAAGAACGCCATTATATTTATTTCTGACTTCACCAAAATAACCAACATACCGGCTCTAAAATATAGTTATCAAACAAATTGCAGTACACAATGGATTCAAATGTATATGACATATGGTAGCGTAATTGAACTGGACACTTTCTTTGCATCAAAATATCATTGCAATATCAAAATACTTTCTTTCCTTTCCTAGTGTTATTTTCATAGAATTTTTTATGAAGTTTTCAAAGTATACTTTTCAAAGTATTAGTATACAGCATATTATCCAGTAACCAAGTACAATAGCTCTTATAAAAAGCTCTCTTACCTGCTTCAACACAAAGGATTGCTGACAGTTTAAAGGAAAGATTTTGGTCAGTACAGGAACAAGAGGGCCATGATGGCCCTGAGGTCGCTCACAATGTATATAGGCCCACCACAACCCCCCCCCCCCCCACAAACGTTGCAGGGCCAATTTAAACCAAAGGGCTTTTATTTGCACAAACTTTTAGACACCCATAAGAAGATGTTTCATGCTAAACATCTAAGCTCTAGCTCATTGGGCTATTTAAAGAAGATTTTTTTTAAAGTTTTTACTAATAGTTAAAACAATGACCCGACCTGGGCCGGGCCAGTTATTACCTAAGGGTTTTTATTTAAACAAACTTTGTAGACACTTACTAGAATATGTTTCATGCTTAATATCTAAACTCTAGCTATTTGGTTTTTTTCAAAGAAGATTTTAAGTTTTTGCTATACACATATAACGAAAAATCAATGACCCCGGGGCGGGGCCAATTTTGACCCCAGGTCTTTTATTTGAACAAACTTTGTAGACACTCACTAAAAGATGTTTCATGCTTAATATCTTAACTCTAGCTATTTGGTTTTTTCAAAAAGATTTTTTAAGTTTTTGCTATACACATATAAGGAAAAATCAATGACCCCCGGGGCGGGCGTCAATTTTGACCCCAGGGCTTTTATTTGAACAAACTTGGTAGACACTTATTAGAACATGTTTCATGCTAAATATCTTAGCTCTAACTCTTTTGGTCTCTTTAAAAGAAAAAATTTTTCTTAAGTTTTTACTATATGCATATAGGAAAATCAATGACCCCTGGGGCGGGCCAATTTTGACCCCAGGGCTTTTCTTTGAACAAACTTGGTAGACACCTATTAGAACATGTTTGATGCTCAATATCTTACCATAGCTCTTTGAGTTCTTTAAAAGAAGATTTTTTAAGTTTTTACTATATGCATATAGGAAAATCAATGACCCCCGGGGCGGGGCCAATTTTGACCCCAGGGCTTTTATTTTGAACAAACTTGGTAGACACTCACTAGAAGATGTTTCATGCAAAATATCTAAGCTCTAGCTCTAAAGGTTTTTTAAAAGAAGATATTTAAAGTTTTTTCTTTCGGTTGCCATGGCAACCAGAGTTCTGCATGGAATTAAATTCTTTGAACAATTTTTAAAGGTGACCACCAAAGGAACATTCCTGTGAAGTTTGGATGAAATTGGCTCAGCGGTTTATGAGGAGATGTTGTTTAAAGTAAAAGTTTACGGACGACGGACTAAAAGCGATCACAAAAGCTCACCCTGTCACATTGTGACAGGTGAGCTAAAAAGGTACAGAACTACCTTTTAGACTAAGAACTCTATAATAAATACTTTCCTGGTAACAGTTAATGACAAAATTAAATATTTGTAACATACAGTCAAGAGAACATGCCTAATCTTGATTACAATTGTTTCGGCAATAAGTCTGATATGACAACCTTTTAATTTTACTGGTGATTTGTTTTTTAGGTTTCTAGACCAATTTTAACATAAAATTTTGGTCATATCTTGTCAGTCAGTCAAACAAACTAACAGGCTTTCCTGGATAATTAACCAGTAATTACCAATTTCTCTACAAGAATTTCTCTACCAGTGACTGACTTCAAATCCCATTATTTCTGAATTATCTGTAAGGGACAAATGGCCTTTGGACTGGAATTGTCACAAAGAAATTATGAGTTGACAAAGTACTGAACCATGAAGCCCTGGATTACCAATCAGATGCTCTCCCTATTGAGCCAGCAGACCTTTACAAATGGAGATAAACCTTTCCTTCACAAAAAGTGTACAACATA
>NW_026857872.1:0-48175 GCF_026571515.1 Ruditapes philippinarum | reverse complement strand
TTTACCCTCCTCCTGTTTACAGGTTGGTAATGATGGTGAACAAGACTTAGTGTGCAAAGTTTCAAAGCCATACGCCAATGGACTTTGAAAATATTTAACTATTACAAAAAACTTTAACGTAAATTCTAAGTCCAAAAGGGGCCATAATTATGTCAAAATGCTTGATACAGTTACCTCCTCCTGTTTACAGGTTTGGGTAATGATGGTGAACAAGTGTGTAAAGTTTCAAGGTCAGGGTATCGCATTGTAACATGGCCAGCGATTGGCTTGAAAAAAAAGTGCAGGGAAAACCGTATGAGTCAATTTATACATGAGGTGATTGGATGGAAGTGGGTATTTTTAAGGTAAAAAAACTAATTTAAAAAGTAACACTACACTGTTTTCTGAAGAAAATGAAATATTCATGAGTCTCTGTGATAATTTTGACTTGGATATTTGCATTCATAAAAAGTGTATGTCAGTCCTGTGATCAGCAGAAAATTTCAATGAAATGGGGGGTAATCCCTCTCTGAGGTCATTTTGCCAAAAAATTTGGTTGGCTACCCCTATATAACAAGAACATTTTCATGTGTCAGCATTTCATTCTGCTAGAAAAATTAGCTCTTTAGCATGAAAACTCAATTTTAAGTAGGATTTAGGACCATTTTTCTTATAATGTAAGTCTATGCGAAATATCAATGTGAGTGTCTGACCTATTCAAAGCCATATGTCAATGGACTTTGAAAATATTTGAACTATTACAAAAACTTTAATGTAAATTCTAAGTCGAAAAAGGGGCATAATTCTGTCAAAATGCTTGATACAGTTACCTCCTCCTGTTTACAGGTTGGGGTAATGATGGTGAACAAGTGTGCAAAGTTTCAAAGCCATATGTCAATGGACTTTGAAAATACTTGAACTATTACAAAAACTTTAACATAAGTGGTTACGCCGACGCCGACGCTCGGGTGACTACAATAGCTCTACTTATTCTTATCGAATAGTCGAGCTAAAAAATAATGGGATTAAACTTTTCTAAAAGTTTCATCAAAATTTTACACAGATGTACATGTCCGATGAGGTTGCCGACAATGGTCCTTTAAACCTTGCATGCCAAGTAACTGTTGATAGCAGTAACAACTTGGTAAATATTGATATATTGATAAGTTTAACATATTTACCACTCTATTGAGAATCCACTATCAATCTATAACAACAAACCGCCACCCGTGGGTTCGATCCCCGGGAGATGTTTTGGTAGTTTAGCATGGCGGAAGGTAGTCTAGTACTGGTGTAACTCTCCAGGAACGATGGTTAGGAAACTACCCGCCTATATGACTGAAATACTATTGGAAAAAGGCGTAAAATGAAACAAACAAACTATAACAATAGAAGTTTGTTTGAATTTGGTATAAGATGGGAGAATACCCATATATTGGATAACATCTTTTATCCCTAGTCTTCTAGAATAGCATACAAAAGTGTATGTGTTTTCATTTGAAACATAAATAAAGCAACATCAGCAATACTTGTACAAATGAGCTGCGCCATGACAAAACCAATATAATGCATTTGCGACCAGCATGGATCCAGACCAGCCTGCGCATCCGCGCAGTCTGATCAGGATCAATGCTGTTCGCTTACAATCCCTATAACAAGTAGTGAACAGCAAGTGGATCCTGATCAGACTGCACAGATGTGCATGAGGCTGGTTAGGATCCATGCTTGGCGCAAACCCATTATGTTTTTTTTATCGTCTGGCAAAATTTTCTTGATTTTTACTTGTCAACTTTTACAAAGTTTTACAGACTAATTTTTAAAACAATAATTTTTCCTGAAAGCAGTAAAATTTCTAGATACAAAAAATTTAAAAAATTGTCTTTTTTACAGCTACGGGTAAGATTTTTCTCTTTTCTCTGTGCTGAAATGGGAAAATTTGGGGCTCAAGTTTTGTTAATAAATTTTCGGGGTCTGAATTCTTCTGACCCCCTTTTTAAACCCACTGAAAATCCTAAAAACTGAGGGAATAATGACCGCACTTTTTTATCTCACGAAGAGGAACAAATCTTAGTGAAAAAATCAATTTAATTAATCACCCCCAAAAGACACTGAAAAGACTTTTTCAATAAAAAAACACTTATTCCCCTAAAACTACGGCAGTTCATTTAGAACAATTTCATGATTTTTAAAACCTCTATTTCCCTAAATTTTGTCCTGCTTAAATTAAAATTAATTCCCAAAGGAAAAATCTAAGAAAAAAAAAAAAATAACTTTTCCAAAAACATTTCCCCTCCCTTTTTTTACTGACACGCTTTCTGAATTTTTAAGACAAGCTCATTTTACAGGTTTAAAACCTAAATGTAAATGGAAAAATTTTACTGCATTGAATTGGAACAGCCTTTATCTTAAAAAATGGAACTGTTTTTAAATTTTGGGATGCCAAGTACATAACAAAGGTTTTTTCCCCAGCACTTTGGGAACATGACCCAACACCCAGAATCAATAATTTTTACGATATTGTAGACAAATTGGTAAAATGGGAAAACTGACAACATATATTATAAACATCAAATAAGACAATTAAAGAAATAAAATATTTGGTTAATTAAACTCCTTTTATATTTCACTCATAAGTACATATTTTCTATGGCACAAAGCAGTTAAATGTTAAACATAATGACAATAATTTTACTTATTTTTTTATCCTTGAATTGGGTAGCAATTTTTTCCTTGAAATTGGGAAAAGATCATATTTTTTGGCATTGGGAACATGACCCAATACAGGTCATGAAAATAATTAGGCCAGAAAAAAACCCGATTACATAAATCAAGGTGGGTAAGGGTTAATGGTCTACAGAAAGGAAGACCTTGCTGGCTTGCATCATGTATAAAAGACAAGACAGTCTCGAAATTACGAAATTACGATATCAAGTGTCTCAAGAATAAACAAAAGTTGACATATCATATTCTTGGGTAGTACAAAAAATGACTTTTTCATTTTTATCATTTGATAAAATTTTAGCTCCCGACAAAAAGATTTCTATTAATAAACAATCGAAAGAACCAAGTAGCAAAAGTTTTGGATTTTTCGAGGAAAAAAAAGTGCTGACGTACAGTGGAACCTATGCACAGTGGACCCTTTTGTACACATCAGTTACATCTCTACAATAGAGTTCAGAATAGAACATATTGATTATTCATTGATATGCTTTGCACTAAATCCCAAGTGACAGCTCCACTTAACAAAAAACACTTTTGTGTCTTCCAAGTAGTAACAGAATGCAAGTCAAATTATTTTAGGTGTTCTAATCCGTAAGTTTGTTACTCTGCAGAGATTGCACTTGAACATGCTATATAATTACAGAAAGACCAAGAATTCATATACATCATGAAGTAAACCTGGATGGACCCTGTAAGAAAATATTGTTTTTTTCTTTCACCTTACAACATTAAACAACAACAGCAAGCAACATGTTGAAACTGTATGTAAACTTGGGACAGCATTGGGGGTTTTAATTGAAAATGTAGAACTAAAGAAACATATTAAAATTATAGAATACAAACTAGACGTAAAGGCTATCAACATGATACTATTATTAACATTCTGAGATACATATTTTTGCGATTATATATGTTTACAATCATTAATAATATTTTCTCCCTATAAAACACATCAACAAATGGATATATAATTGCATGCCATGTTTGTCAATTCAAATGTTTTTTAAATACAGTAATTCATATTTAATCAGATTTTGGTAGAATCAATTGAACATGAATCATTAAAGTTTAATCTGACCTGGTTAAAAACAGTCTTTCCTATGTAAAGACCTGTATCAATTACATAAAAAAGTTTACAGTCAAACTTTTATAGAACAGAACCAAGTTGATCAACAATCATTACAAACATATAGGATGATCCAACATGAATAAATAAATTACAGATCAATTTTTTTTGCAAAAAGAATTTCACTATTTTTACAATTATCATCATTAGGATACCATTTGGTTACCTAAATATTTGGACAGAGAATTTTTGTAAATCAAAAGTAATAAATTCAACAGTCAGCAGATTTTGCTATTATCAAGTCAAACAACTACAAGTCCATAATCCAAGTAGGAATACTTAGGGAATACAGCAATAATACTCCAAACATTCTAGGGAATACAGTCTGCAAACATTTCAAGAAGCAAGGGTTTTTTTTTATATTAAAGCTAGTGTATACAATCTACATGGAACTCTGCACAATATCATTAAAGGTGAGGCAGCTGACTGTTGGGAAATCTGGACAATACTGTGTAGGTCTGCTGAGAATCTCGAGTACGTCTACCATGTGACAGTTTGATTAATTCAGCTACTTCAATTCCCTAGCCAGACAAAATTGTCCATAATTAAGTCTTGTTGACAATTTACAATACAATGCCAAGCCCCTCTAAAATCCTGTAATCATGATGTACAATGTTTGATAAATAAAGAATTTTATTTATTTAATGTTTATAATTCATTATTCAACTGTCATGGAAGACAAGAAAATGAAGAAATATATATTGGATACTGTCTTATGTTGTCTTGACAAAATTAATAAACATGACCTTCCCTGAAGATAATGCAAGAAAACTTATTTTTGTATTAATATATTGATATTGTTTCAGCTAATGTAATACTAAGAAGTTAAAGTTACTTTTTCAATTTAGAATCTTTAGTGTCATTTTGATCTATAGATATGAATGCTAAATTTTTATGTAATATTAATATTACCACCTTCAATCACTGACGTTACATCATTTTTCAATATGTAACTTTTTTTTTTGTTGTTGACTTTTATTTCTGAAGAAGACATTAAATTATGTAAGTCAAAACTTAAGAAGAAAGTATTAGACTTGATATTTATTTTATGTTATCAATGAAAAAAATTGAATTTTTTTAATAAAGTTTTTTTTAGTATGATTATATTTTATGATAGTGTATTGATTTGTAAAAGGCTGTGTCAGTTTAAACTGACATCAAATGTAAAAATAAGTTGACTACAACAACAAAGAAAAGAGTCTGATATATATTTAAAAAGACTGTTTTCACCACACAAAAAAATGTTAATGCTAATGGTGTTGATTAACTTTAACTTAATCTTACCATCTCAGATACAAATAAACAAAACCTGGTGGAAAGAAATTACTAACTTTCATCAATTAAATAAAACACTTAAGTGACTTTTTCACATATTACAAATTTGATGTTTTTAAAATCAACTATATTATTCATTATTCATAATAAATCAAATATCACTTATATTTTTTATTACAATAAAAAAGAATAATTTTAGTTGTAAATTTTTTTAGTGCACCCTTAGCTTTCATTTTCTGTTAGAAAAACTATTCTGTGTTGCTGACCCAGAGTCACGTAAATAGTCCAGTTTAAGTTCAGAACTTTCCATTGTGTTATTTCTTTTAATTTCAAAACATTGAAACTAAAATCAACCTGAAGTATAACCATATTTTGGTCAGGAATTATAGTTGTATGTAGTTTGCAGCTTAGCAAGCCTATCATTCAGCAATTTAAAGTTAGAACTTCATGTAAGATCAATCTCTGTTTATTGAACAATCAAGTAACATATTAAAACCTGAGACACATTCAATTGACCATAACTCTGCCTGGTTTTAATATAAAACCATTTTTATTGCCCAGAAATCTGATTGTAACTACTGTAAATGACAACAATAAATTAACAATTTCCCCGATTCATGGCCCACTGTTCTTCTATATTTTTCATCTCCACTATTGTGTGACATCATCATCTATTTTTATCACTCTAGAGAGAAATCAATGGCCACTCTTTCACGTTGTATTGGATATACATTTCTGTGAGAATCAATATTTCAGCGCCATGTAAAAACATAGAAAGCTCCATTGCTTTCTATATGAACGCTGGTATGAAACAAGAGGGCCATGATGGCCCTGAAGTCGCTCACCTGTATATAGGCCCCCAGAGCGGGGCCAGTTTAAACCCCAGGGCTTTTATTTGAAAAAACTTGGTAGACACCCATTAGAAGATGTTTCATGCTAAACATCTAAGGTCTAGCTGGTAAAGTTTTTTCTTTACACATATAGTTAAAAACAATGACACACCTAGGGCAGGGCCAGTTTTGACCCAAGGGCTTTTATTTGAACAATCTTTGTAGACACTTACTAGAAAATGTTTCATGCTTAATATCTAAACTCTAGCTATTCGGGTTTTTCCATAGAAGATTTTTAAGTTTTTGCTATACACATATAAGGAAAATCAATGTCACCGGGACGGGTCCAATTTTGACCCAAGGCTTTTATTTGAATAAACTTTGTAGACACTCACTAGAAGATGCTTCGTGCTTAATATCTAAACTCTAGGTATTTGAGTTTTTTCAAAGAAGATTTTTTAAGTTTTTGTTATACACATATAAGGAAAATGAATGACCCCCGGAGCGGGGCCAATTTTGACCCCAGGGCTTTTATTACAACAAACTTGGTAGACACTCACTAGAAGATGTTTCAAACTTAGTATCTAAACTCTAGCTATTTGTTTTTTTCAAAGAAGATTTTTTAAGTTTTTGCTATACACATAAAAGAAAAATCAATGACCCCCGGGGCAGGGCCAATTTTGACCCCAGGGCTCTTATTTGAACAAACTTGGTAGACATCCATTAGAACATGTTTCATGCTAAATATCTTATCTCTAGCTCTTTGGGTTCTTTAAAAGAAGATTTTTAAAAGTTTTTACAATATGCATATAGGGAAAATCAAAGACCCCTGGGGCAGGGCCAATTTTGACCCCAGGGCTTTTATTTGTACAAACTTGTAGAAACCCATAAGAGGATGTTTCATGCTAAAATATCTGAGCTCTAGGTCTTTGAGTTCTTTACAAGAAGATTTTTTAAGTTTTTACTATATGCATATAGGGAAAATCAATGACCCCCTGGGGCGGGGCCAATTTTGACCCCAGGGCTCTTATTTGAACAAACTTGGTAGACATCCATTAGAACATGTTTCATGCTAAATATCTAAGCTCTAGCTCTTTGGATTCTTTAAAAGAAGATTTTTTAAGTTTTTACTATATGCATATAGGGAAAATCAATGACCCCCTGGGCGGGGCCAATTTTGACCCAGGGCTTTTATTTGAACAAACTTGGTAGACACCCATTAGAGGATGTTTCATGCTAAATATCTTAGCTATAGGTCTTTGGGTTCTTTTAAAGAAGATTTTTTAAGGTTTTACTATATGCATATTGGGAAAATCAATGACCCCCTGGGGCGGGGCCAATTTTGACCCCAGGGCTTGTATTTGAACAAACTTGGTAGACACTCACTAGAAGATGCTTCATGCCAAATATCTAAGCTCTAGCTCTTTGGATTTTTTAGAAGAAGATATTTAAAGTTTTTTCTTTTGGTTGCCATGGCAACCAGAGTTCTGCATGGAATTAAATTCTTTGAACAATTCATTCATGTGAAGTTTGGATGAAATTGGCTTAGTGGTTTATGAGGAGATGTCATTTAAAGTAAAAGTTTACGGACGGACGGACGGCCGGACGACCGACCGACGCCGGACGAAAAGCGATCACAAAAGCTCACCCTGTCACTTTGTGACAGGTGAGCTAAAAACGGCCCTTAATGGCACTAACTTTTTTTTAACTGACATATTGTATTCTTATTGAAATTCAATTCTATAGCTCTTGAAATAAATAAAAAAAACTTTTGAAATAAGCTCATTTATCTTCATACCCAGGCGAAATTCATGGTCATTTAACCATGGACTACCATGAACTACAATGGTATTTCATGGTCCTGTAACCATAAACTACCATAGTAGACCATGTTTTGTTAAATGGCACCACAGCTTTTCATGGTCACCTAACCATGGTTGCTAACACCATGGTCTACCATAAAATAACATGGTAGATCATGTCTACTGACACCATGTTCTACCATGTTAATTTTTTCCCACTGGTGAAATGTATCATGTTTTATCATGAAATAACATGAACTAACATGGCTCACATGCAGATCATGGTTAGCCATGGTTGACCATGTTATGTTACACGACCCCTATGTAAGACGACTTTCGTAAATTACTTATGATGTAGACTAACATAATAATAGTATACATAAAACTATGTATATCTTGACTGAATTTGTTTCCTTTGTGATCACTTTTATTTGTAGACCAGCCAGCCTGCATATAAAACAAACAGTGCTTGCCATTTATCTTTTTAAAATGTTCCCGCCTTTTCCCACATGTATATTTTCCATGTGTTTACATCTTTATCAGTGTATATTCCATAATGTTTGTTAAATCCATTTGTGAAATATTAAAACTGGGTGTTGGGAAACATGTTAGCAAAGTCTGAGTGATTAATTCCATTGTTTAAACACTTTAAAACATATATATTATGCTGTTGACAATCACACATGGATTTGGATGCCATGTTGGTCTGCAATGCATTGTGGTAAGGTTTACCTCCGCTTTGAAGAGTATTCAAATTATAAGGCTAAAACTACTATTAGATACAATGAAACTTAGGGCCATGGGTTCAAACCCCAGAAGGGTCAACATTTTTTTTCTTTTTTTTTTCTTTTAACATTATTTATGTAACTTTCATATCCCTTTTGGGAAGAAAAACATGTGTTTCATATTTTTTATTCAATTTATATAGGTATTTATTGGCATAAAAATTATGTTGATAGTACACCATGGTCATTCATGGTCATTTTACCATGGTCTGTAATTTTGTTACATGGTAGACCATGGTTTTTCATGATAGCTTACTGATATGCAGAATGACCATGTTATTACATGGTCATACCATGATGTGACCATGGCATTTGATGGTTTTCCACTGACGACCAAGAAATAACATGTTCAGATATCAAAAACCATGAAATACTATGTTGACCATGGTACACATTTCACCTGGGTTATTTCAAGGGTCTTTACATTTAGCGTCAATGACAACATGAACGTCTTTTGACGTCATTTGTAAAATGATATCAAGGGCCCTTTTCTCATGCCTACATTCATATGACTATATGCTGAGTACAGATATAACTTTTTGGAGGCAAATTAAAATTGTGGATGTATGCCTTCACTGTAAAATCAATTTACAGCGACAATGTAAAGAAGTGGTACATGTATTTATATAGTATATTTTTCCCTTCCAGTTAACAAAAAAAAAAAACAAATTCAGGGGGTTCTGAAGACAAAAGTTGGATAAATATAAAAAATGTTGCAACAAATATTTGCATAAATTTATGAAAACCTCCTTTCACTGAAAAAGAAACTCTCTTCCGAAACATATTAGTATGCTGATATTACTAGGGCCGGGAATTATATTCGAATATTCGAATATTCGAAACACTACCGAATATTCGAACATTGAAAAACGAATACGAATATTCGAAAAATATAATTTGATATTACATTCAATTAATATCGTAAATAAAACCTTTGACCTGTATTTGACCAGGTGTTCACACGTTTGTATGACACGTGTCAACGATTATCGCCAATTAACTGTGAAAACTGTGGGGTCTAGTTGATCAAAAGGGCCCCGTTTCACACTTTGCAATTTATCTGTTTAACAGTTTAGATTTTTTCCCGATTTTAATTATCTTATTTATTGTTTTCTGTGCTATAATCTTTCCTATTAATCAATGTCTTAAATTTTGTGGAGAAGAATAAATAGGCACGCATTAATCGGCGGTTATGAAAGCATGGGAAGTGTCTATATTTCGTCACAATATATTTATTCCCCCGTGTGATATTTACTGCGTTATAGCTATATTTATTTTAAGAATATTTTAAATCTTATCTAAAATTATAAATTAATATAAAAAATAATACAAGTTAAGTTTCAATATAATTATTTGTTATTGGGGCTAAGAGGTTACGATGATTCATATTACTGTCAATCAATCACGCGAGTTACCTCCCGTTAATAAGACAAATAGGATTTACTGAGCAAAAGGCAATCAAATTATGAATTTATTTCAAATTGTAAACATATATGTCGAATAACAATATATAAAATTTAAAAAAGCTGACGTAGTAATGAAGGTATTTTTAATCGTCAATTATTAAAAGCATATTAAAGTAGTATAGTATTCGACGCAATCAATTTCGGATATGTATACGTCAAAGAGAAATATTGGAACAAATGTTGTAAAAACGAATATTCGAATATATTCGAATATGGAAAACGAATATTCGAACATCAAATTCCTTATTCGTTCCCAGCCCTAGATATTACCATTATTTATAACAAAAAAGGTTAAGCTGATAATGAAAATTTAGAAGATAATGGAAATTTACACAAAACCCATGAAAAGCTACTGGATTTTCCCAAATCAGACAAAAATTATGCAGAACTTATGTCAGTTCCACATAAAACTGCTTTTAGCAGTTATAAAACAAGCTGAAAATGCAAAAATTATTTCCATTTTATGCCAGTTTTCTCAATATAGAAGAAACATGACCTAAATTATGCCAAATAAAGTACATATCATTTTTTCCTAGAGCAATAAGAAAGGGAAGCAACTCCTATCAAATATACCAACTGAGTTTATAACTGCCTTGCCTTCTCCTGATAGAACAAAATTGGAAACTCACCAAATACCTTAAATGTCACATATAATCAAGAACCGGTGGTAAAAAGTCAGAAAAAAGTATTATAGTGCCAAAAATATTTCATATATCTGGAATGTAAAACTAAAAGTAAATAATACTTTGCCAAAAAAATCTTATAAACGTTTTTGTTTAGATATTACACTATAAAGTAAATAACTCAGCAGCCAAGTAAAGTTTAAATTCTCGTTACCTTGAATCATTCTATTTGAATAGTAATGATGATATTGAAACTTTATGAAGCAAACATATAAAACCATGTAGGATTTATACTATTATTAGATACAATTAGTAAAAAAGTTAGATAATTTTCTTCCAATTTAAAATTAATTATTTTCATTGGAAATCTAATGGAATAGACTGTTCAAGAGCTGCAACTATACAGTAACTTAAGAAGCGTACTTCAATATGCCACATCTATATATTGCCAGTAATTTTGGAACCTGGGAAATTAATTTTGCCATTTTTGAAGCGATCATTCTTGATCTCTATGAGTTTTGCTTGTACTGTTGCCTATAATTAATGAAAAATGTTCCATTACAAGTGTTGACTCCCTGCTGAATTGACACTGGAGAATGAATTCATGCAACATACATGGTGCACTTGGCACTGATAATTTTTTGTTATTTTGTCAAATTGATGCGGGTCCAGGTGCAATCCTAAGTGCTTAATGCCACATTTCTCTGTAACATGGCATTGATCGCAAACATTCTGTCTTCTAGAACTTCAATGAACTATCTTTTCCTTTAATTTAAAAATAACTGTCACATACAGTACATAGCATTCTTTCCTTATAGTATTTTAATCTGACTAAAGTCTCTTTAGTCTAGAGTCAGTGTACCCGCTGTTGTACACTTTTTTAAGAAAAAATAAGAAAATTATCTTATAGTTAAAAATTCTTCTTATAATTGATATTATTTTGAAAATTACATCCTTTGCCCATAAAAACTGATGACCAAAGCGTTTCTATCTTAAGTAGGTCATACTTCTAGGCGCACTTGATTTAAAGCAACAGGATTGGGCCAAATATAATAAATAGTGGAATCGGTTCCGCACACAAGGCCATTTCTATACTGAAAGGTTATTTTACATCTTAATCATGTTTTATAAATTATTTAACATCTCTAAGTCCAGATAAGATATTTTTTTGCAAATTTTCAGGACTTCAAATAAATTTAATGCACATTCTTACTACAGTATACAAACATTTATTTCCAAGCATAGTAGCACACAGGAAACATACATTTCTTTTCAAATATATATTTTATAATAATCTTAACATTAAAATAGAAATTAGCATGGTTTAATCACTGAATAAGTTGTTTTTATGTGTGACCTACACAGCCACATACATGCATTTACATTTTCGTCTGCACTCTCCAGGGAGAGGCTGGGGTGCAAGATCCCAGATTATGTCATATCCTGTTGAAAACATGCCAGTTCAGTGAAACACAAATGAAAACTGAATAAATTCATTTGAATTTTCAAGAAAAAATGAAAAATGAGAAAGTGTGCGGGACCGGGTCCTGTGCGGAACCAAGTACACTGACTCTAGTATCATAATTCATTGTGTGACATCATCTATTAGCTATGTTTTTGTATGAAGATACAGCTTATATTTTTTGTTTATCTTTGAAGTTAAGAATTATATTTGACTTATGTGTCATTGACTCACTATAAAAACCTATAACCTATGTCCGCAATCTGGTACATGTAGGGATATTTAAAATATAAAAAATCAAATTCATTGTGACAAAAAATCCAAGGCTGTGTTCCTGCAGAACTAACTTGCCAAAAGACATAAGGACATTAATGAATACTGAGTCAAGTACAGGTGCAAATCTAGGGAACAAGTAGCAATTTGTGTTATTCTATCTATAGTACTCCCCGCGGGTACCGCGTCTTTTCCTATTCCGGTGTAAGCAGAAAATTTGTTTCTTTACCCACTGAACGCCACCATTATACTGTTTCCACCATGAAAGTGAAACTGGAAGTGTACCTTTTTTTAATTTGGATAGAAATTGTTAAAAATATTTTCATTTCAAATAAATTTCTGTCATTGATAGAAAAATCCAAAGCTGCCCGCATGTTGAAAATACTTCTTTATTTTACCCCATATTTATCAGTTAAACTGATAATTTCATGTCTGACAAGTGAAGGTCGTCTGCTGAAACTGTAGTGACGTCATATTCTGTTGAAAAAAATTATACTAAAGTCAAAAAGGGCCATCAATTTACATACCACGGTACCATAGTGCTCTCCGTTTAAGCTCCCATTCAAAACATGGCAAACTAACCGTAGATGATTCTAATTTAAATCATTGAGTTATTCTATGAATGACATGTGTATTTTAAAGTCAAGATGCAACACTTAAACACCATTTAATAAAGTAGTAAATTCAAGTTCTTTTTATTTATACAATTTGCTGGAAATAATAAGAACAGTGGTACTATCCCGGGACAACCAATATTCAATCAGTTAAGCTGTTTTTAGCCAATAATAAATGGAAGGGGAAATTATTCTTTAAATTAATTTTAGCTATTAATGCATCTATTAACACTTATTCATTTTCAGGTTATGGTAACATTTTCAACAAGTTTGAAATCTTTCTTAGAAATTCAAAAAACAATATGACCCATCTCGGCGTTACTCCAGGAATATTTCTTAACCTAAATTCAAAACAGAGTGGTAATCACCATGAAATTTTGGTAAAAGATAAAATCAGGGCCCCACTATAAAAATTGTACGAAAACTTCACAATAGTCTATTCAACGATTTTTTTTACAGTTTTTTCAAAGGATTTTAAAAAACTTCACACAAATGTTCTCCATAAACATATTGGTACCTATCACAATGCACTTGGGCCTATACTAACGTTAACATGTCTATAAAAATGCAGTCTTAAAGTGGTCACTTCTTAGTATGCTATTTGGGGGTGCAAAATGATAAAGCATCCAATCCTTACAGCCATTTTACCTTTCCCCACTTTAATAATATTAGGCAAATAGGGAAACTTGTCTAGATCTGCCAGCTGGTATCGCTTACAAAAACAATTATTCTACAATTATCACCTGAAAAAACTTGAATAACAATATAAGATTTTATTAATAAGGACCCCATTGTAAAGTCTGATGAAATATTTAGTGGTACAATCATTTATTATAACTGTTTAAATACCTAGGACTGGAGGTTAAATGGAAAAACTCTTTCAGGGCCAATACTTTTATAAAAAATTTACCTTGCTAAAGAAATTTTTTTTACCACCTATTTTAAAAACCAAAGTGACTATTTTGATTATAGTGAAAGTTGGACAATTTATATTGTGTCTATTTAAAACAACATTTTTCTTATTTTTTTTTTCTGAAAACATTGACAATTAGTAAGTGGGGGGGCATTTCTGAAAGGGGTTTTTGAAGTTTTCTGGGATGAAACTATAACGGGATATGTAACTCGCGCTTTTTTTAATAATCCCAAATTTGGGGGGGCCCCAATTTGGAAGGATCGATCGTAAGCCCCGGGGTGTTTAAAAGCCGAAATGGGGGTAAAAATCCGGGTTAAACCCGGAAAATTTCTCAAAAAATTTTTCGGGTGTTTTTTGGGAGGGGGGCAAAAAAAATAGTGGGAAAAAAAAAGTTTTTTTTTTTTTTTAAAATTTTTTTAAATTGGGGTTTAAATTTTAAAAAAATATTAAATTTTATTAATAAATATGAAACAAACCCACAAAAAAGAAATTTTTTCCCAAATTTTTAAATTTGGGATAAAAATTTACTTTTTTGAAATTTAAAAATCCCCTTTCAAAAAAACTTAATGATTAAATTTAAATTTTAAAAGCTTTAATTAAATGGTTTAAATTTTTAAATTATAGAATAAATTATTTTAAAAATGTGTCAATAAACATAAAAAATTTTTTTTGTTTTGGGGCCTTTTTATTTAGGGTAATTAAATTTTGTCGGCTGCTATAAACATTTTTAAAAACAGGGTAAAAATTTTTTGGGTTTTTAAAAAAAATTTTCGACCTTTGTTTTTTCCAATTTTTTTTCAACAGGCCTTTGGGAATAATCTTTGATGTTTAAACATTTTTTTTTCACATAAAAATTTAAAAATTTTATGTTCTTTTTTAAAGTTTATTTCTCTTTTTTGAAATAGTTTTGTTTTTCTTAAATTCACCAATAAATCCATTTTTAAAAAAATGCTAAAAATTTAAGGTTTTAAATTTATAAAATTTTTCTAAAAGATAACAATTTTAAGAGTTGTTATTATAGATTTTAATAAAAAAGGAAAAACTGAATATGGAAAAAGGGAAAAAATGGGGATTTTGTTCTCTTCGGGGATTTTAAATTTAAAATTTTTTTTGGTAAATTTACCCCTAGTGAATATAAAAATTTCCCTAAATAAATGAGGATAAGAAAAAATTTAAAAAATTAAAAAAATTTTAAAGAAAAATTATGGTGATAGTGTGAAAAGGGCCCAAAAAACAATTCTGTATCGGGTAAAAAGAGGATTTTTAAAAGGAAAATAAACCCTGGAGTTAAGAATTTTAAAAAAGGTTAGAAAAACTTTTTTTATGCATGTTTTTTACTGTGGTTTTTTTCAATTTGTAAATAGTAATAACAACTAAGATTTCATAATTTGCAATGGCCACGTCATACTGGTCATCAACCTGCATACCCATTGTTAGAGTTCCAGCTTCCCGGGACCCCATTTTGTCATGTGAACATTTCTGTATGTATATATATGCCATCAGACCAGTGGACAATATATCTGTGATTTTTTATACTGAACCACTGACTTATTAAAATTCTTTTTACTCGTTTATTAAAAAAGGCTAGGCAGCATGAAGGATTACCTAAGTTGATAAAAAAAACTTTAATCAATATATTAAACATTACAATTTTTTTTTAAATATTTATTTCATCTTATGATATTAGCTGTTACAAATGTAAACATAATTGGAAATCAAATACAAAAAATATTGTGAAATGAACAAGAAAATACTTGACACATTGAAATCGGCACTTATAAATCTACATAATTAACCAAAAAAAAAGTCAAAATGTGCATGAAAATGGCCCCTACTGGCGTTAGTAACGCAGTATAAAATATGGTGATAAATACTGCAATATACCAGTCATTAATTGGCAACATAAGATATAAATTATCAACTTGAAATCTTTGATCTGTTTACTTTTTTAAAAGTTTTAGTAACGTTTTTTTTCCAAGTGTAATTTTTTGAAATATTTTGGGTAATCTGGAAAGGCCATGCGGCTTTTGAAAAAAAATGTTTTCATCAGATTATATGAATGCACAAAAGTAGGTCCAACTTCATTTTCTCTGTGACACGAATACATATTTAATCCTTCAAATCTGAAATCGACAAATTCATGGTATTCTGTTTGTGACCCTTACACTCAGTATCTTGTTCATCAATTACTGGTAATTCTCAAGCAAAAAGAAATTTGTGAAGAAAGCATCTGATGGAAAAAGTTTTCAAATCTTCGATTAAACCATGCAATTGAGATTGAAATAATATTAATAACAAAAAATAAGGAAAATAAAAAGACTTTAAAAAGTGCAATAAACAATTGACACCATGACAGGATATCATTCATGATATCCAAATGACACAGCTAAGGAATCTATAATTTTTAAAATAAAGATGTTGTTTTTTTTCTCATTCAGATAACAAATTATGGTTTTCAAAAATTAAAAGAAACCCTATACCTATTTTCTAAAACCATTATTTTTTCTACTTTTTAAAATATCAAACGACTAAACTGCAAATTCGTAATTTATGGTTTGGTCTCAGATTTCTTCAAAAAAATTGTTTGAAATTTGACACAGCGTAAATGAAAAATCCTACAAGATAATTGATCCAATTTTATTTTCTTGCTATAGATATGTTTATGTTTTAATAAAAAATACTAACATGGGACAAATTTAATTAACATATAACGTTCATTTACGGGACAAAAAATGTACATCGCGTTTGCATTCCGCCATTTTATTTTTCGGAGTTTTGTCACAGTTCATAAAAATTGGAAACCCGTAAAATTTCATTTTATTACTCACTAAAAATTCCATTTAATCTTAACGTTAAACCAAAGATATTTAAAGGATCTATCAAAATATTTCTGTCAGTTTTCTTGTAATTTACTTATTTAAACGAAGTTTTGCAGACAAAAATTACCCTTTCACGGCGATCAACACCAAAACATCAGTTCGATTGAATTTTTTATTCTTTCAACAGACACAGTTTTTTCACATTACATACTTTATACACCATGTTAAAAATACATCGGATCAATGTCATGATTACCTTACAAAATTATTTCATTTACTTTCTAGGGACTTCAACCCCATTAAGTAAACATACCGATCGATTTTCTGACCGAACATTTCCTCCGCTTTGAACTAAAATTGTAAAATGGCGGCGCTGATTCCTGATTGGACGAAAACATAAGGAGCGATAATCTCTGTGTTTCCCGTCCCCGTATCGTATGTTCCAGAGTTAATACAACATGTGACTTTATGCAATTAAGTCAGGCATGACATCAGTGCCACAGAATTAAGAATGTGTTTGAATTTAGGTTGTGATTGAAAATTGGTTGTTTTGGGATATAATTTTAAAGCCAACTCAAAGACTGAAAGAGAACAGATAAAGATCTGGTTTTTTATTCATCTCTGTAATTCAGTATTTCTATAACTAATTCACGGTGACATTCAATACTGTTATATATAAATAATTCAAATTTTTGTGAGTCAATATAATTGCCCAAAATACAATACCAACCACAAACTTAAAATGAATCAACACTGAATTCAACAGTCATGTCCATAGAACATTTCTAAATTATTATTCTGAATAATAAAAATGCGAAAAGAAAAATGCTAATACCTCTACTGAAATCAACAAGATCTTGACCTGTGTTTTTATATTTTCCATTATAACAAACAAACCGCTTCTGCAATCTTCCTTTGAGCAAAAACAATTGTTACTAAAATGTTATCAACACAGTTTGACAGATCAAACGCTCCAACGGTAACAACCAAATTATTCCGATTATCCAGCTTCCATGACGCATGCGCAACAATTATATGTTAAACGCCGTCATATAACGTTCCGTTTAGTTTTGCGAAAATTTTGTGGTTTGAATAATTAGCGTATCAAAACATTACTTTTGAGCCATCGTAAGTGCCTTTTTTCCATTTTTAACCAGGTTTTCCGAAGGAAAAAACTGGTTATTAGATTGAGGTATGTCGGCGGGCGGAATGGGCGGGCGGACGGGCGGGCGGGCGGCGGGCGTAACAATTTCTTTCTGTGCGCAAACTCCTCCTACATTTTTCAAACGGATTTTGACCAAACTTTCACAGAAAGCTTTGTCATCAAGTGACCTGGCGCATATTGTTCAGATTTTTGTGATTGGATAATATTTGACCTAATTTATGGCCCTTTGATTTTTTTTCCTTATATAGAATATATGGTGAATAACTTCTTCTGTGCCCAAACTGTTCCTACACATTTCTCAATGGATTTTGACCAAACTTTCACAGAGGCTTTTGTCATCAAGTTGCCCTGGCGCATATTGTCGGGGTTTTTGTGATATGATAATATTTGACCTAATTATGGCCCTTTGTTTTTTTTTCCTTATATAGAATATATAGTGAATAATTTACTTCTTCTGTGCGCAACTCCTCCTACATTTCTCAATGGATTTTGACCAAACTTTCACAGAGGCTTTGTAATCAAGTGCCCTGGCGCATATTGTCGGGGTTTTGTGATTGGATAATATTTGACCTAATTATGGCCCTTTGTTTTTTTCCCCAATATAGGATATATAGTGAACGATTTTCTGTGCGCAACTCCTCCTACATTTCTCAACGGAATTTGACCAAACTTTCACAGAGGCTTTGTCATCATATGCCTTAGGGCATATTGTCAGGGTTTTGTGATTATATAATATTTGACCTAATTATGGCCCTTTGTTTTTTTCCTTATACAGATTATATAGTGAACAATTTTTACCATGCGCAACTTCTCCTACATTTCTCAACAGATTTTGACCAAACTTTCACAGAGGCTTTGTCATCAAGTGCCCTGGCGCACATTATCGGGATTTTGTGATTGGATAATATTTGACCTAATTATGGCCCTTTGTTATTTTTCCTTATACAGAATATATAGTGAAAAAATTCTTTTGTGCTGAACTCCTACATTTCTCAACGGATTTTGTTCAAACTTTCACAGTAGCTTTTTTATCCAGTGCCCTGGCGCATATTCCTTATACAGAATATAATTATAGTGAACGATTTTCTGTGCGCAACTCCTCCTACATTTCTCAACGGAATTTGACCAAACTTTCACAGAGGCTTTGTCATCATATGCCTTAGGGCATATTGTCAGGGTTTTGTGATTGTATAATATTTGACCTAATTATGGCCCTTTGTTTTTTAGCTCACCTGTCACAAAGTGACAGGGTGAGCTTTTGGGATCGCTTTTCGTCCGGCGTCCGTCCGTCCGTAAACTTTTACTTTAAATGACATCTCCTCATAAACCACTAAGCCAATTTCATCCAAACTTCACAGGAATGTTCCTTTGGTGGTCACCTTTAAAAATTGTTCAAAGAATTTAATTCCATGCAGAACTCTGGTTGCCATGGCAACCGAAAGAAAAAACTTTAAAAATCTTCTTTTAAAAAACCCTAAGAGCTAGAGCTTAGATATTTGGCATGAAACATCTTCTAGTGAGTGCCTACCAAGTTTGTTCAAATAAAATCCCTGGGGTCAAAATTGGCCCCGCCCCAGGGGGTCATTGATTTTCCCTATATGCATATAGTAAAAACTTAAAAATTCTTCTTTTAAAGAACCCAAAGAGCTAGTGCTAAGATATTCAGCATGAAACATCTTCTAATGAGTGTGTACCAAGTTTGTTCAAATAAAAGCCCTGGGGTCAAAATTGGCCCCGCCCCAGGGGGTCATTGATTTTCCCTATATGCATATAGTAAAAACTTACAAAATCTTCTTTGAAAGAACTCAAAGAGCTAGAGCTAAAATATTCAGCATGAAACATCTTCTAATGGGTGTCTACCAAGTTTGTTCAAATAAAAGCCCTGGGGTCAAAATTGGCCCCGCCCCGGGGGTCATTGATTTTCCTTATATGTGTATAGCAAAAACTTAAATAATCTTCTTTGAAAAAACCCAAATAGCTAGAGTTTAGATATTAAGCATGAAAACATCTTCTAGTGAGTGTCTACAAAGTTTGTTCAAATAAAAGCCCTGGGGTCAAAATTGGCCCCACCCCGGGGGTCTTGATTTTCCCTATATGCATATAGTTAAAAACTTAAAAAATCTTCTTTGAAAAAAACCTAAATAGCTAGAGTTTCGATATTAAGCATGAAACATCTTCTAGTAAACATCTACAAAGTTTGTTCAAATAAAAGCCCTGGGGTTCAAAACTGGCCCCGCCCCAGGGGTGTCATTGTTTTTAACTATATGTGTGTAGTAAAACCTTAAAAACCTTCTTTAAAAAACCCAATGAGCTAGAGCTTAGATGTTTAGCATGAAAATATCTTCTTATGGATGTCTACAAAGTTTGTTCAAATAAAAGCCCTTGGGTGAAAATTGGCCCGCGGGGGGTGGGGGGGTAGGGGGGTGATGGGAGGCGGGTGAGAATCATTGTTTTTTATTACAAATGTGTTAGTAAAAACTTAACATTGTGAAACTTCTTCTAATAAGTGTCTTCCAAGTTTGTTCAAAATAAAAAGCCCTGGGGTTTCAAACTGGCCCCGCTCCGGGGGGCCTATATACAGGTGAGCGACCTCAGGGCCATCATGGCCCTCTTGTTTCCTTATACAGATTATATAGTGAACAATTTTTACCATCCGCAACTTCTCCTACATTTCTCAACAGATTTTGACCAAACTTTTTCACAGAAGCTTTGTTATCAAATGCCCTGGCGCACATCATCGGGGTTTTGTGATTGGATAATATTTGACCTTAATTATGGCCCTTTGTTTTTTTCCCTTATACAGATTATATAGTGAACAATTTTTACCATGCTCAACTTCTCCTACATTTCTCAACAGATTTTGACCAAACTTTCCACAGAGGCTTTGTCATCAAGTGCCCTGGCGCACATTATCGGGATTTTGTGATTGGATAATATTTTTACCTAATTATGGCCCTTTGTTATTTTCCTTATACAGGATATATAGTGAAAAAATTCCTTTTGTGCTGAACTCCTACATTTCTCAACGGATTTTGTTTCAAACTTTCCACAGTAGCTTTTTTTATCCAGTGCCCTGGCGCATACGTGGAGTTTTTGTGATTGAATAATTTTTTATTTAATTATTGCCTTTTGTTTTTTTTTTCCTTATACAGAATATAATTATAGTTGAAAACTTCCTCTGTGGCAATTCCTCCTACTTTATTCATGTTTTACATTGCACATAGTTACATTGTTTGTTGCTTGTATTTGTATTTCAAATACAACATATTTATCTACAATGGTGATAATTGAAAACCTGGTTTCATGGCATTGCCATGTTCCTTGTTTAATTTATGTTAGGATTGTTTTTTGTAAGTAGTTATGATAAAATTAAGTAGACTTTTTAAAAAAGTGATATGAAAAATCATGTTAAACTGTTAATATCCTTAACATCCAGCCGATGGCTGGACCTGTTATAATTACTGAGCATGCCAATTATGTTCCTCGTTATAAATTAGCTAATAGCTTGAATAACTGCAAGGATCATATCTCAGAAACGTTTTTGTGGTAGCAACTTGACGGACAGATCTTATTCAGGAGTGCAGCAAAACAAGAATGATAACTCTACTTTTCATATTTTTTTTATAGTTATTGCCATTGGTTGTTTTTCATGCTAAGTATTTGTCTCGAGCGTGACTTGAAGAATTGGAGAGATGTCATTGAATGCAATACTCGGATATGATGATATGATAAAATCTATCATATTTTTTTTTAGTTTTTAGTTATTGTCCTTTGTTATTTTTCATGCTTTATTTATGTCAGGAGCATAACTTTGAAAAGTATATGTAATATCAATTTCAAACTTCTTAGGTGGATAGATCCCATTGAGAATTGTATTCCACAAGAGTGATAACTTTAACCATTATATAATCTTTATTTCCCTTTGTTATTTTTCATGCTTATTTTTGTCCAGAGCTTTACTTGAAAGGTACTGGAGATATCAACTTGAAATTCCATAGGTGAATAGATCTTAGTTTAGATACCAATAAACTCAGTCCCCTACAGTACCTAGCCACATAGAACCATTAGTAACGCACTCAGCAGGGCAAAAAACAAAAAAGTTTATATTTAAAGCTAGATGCATCATTAGTCCTGTAGTAAAATTGGAGGTCTTTATAGTCTTAAGTCATTTATCTTTACCTTGAAAATTGAAAGTTGTTTCTATAACTAAAACTTATATGAAGATGTAAGGTTGTTCATATTATAGTGTGTGTAATTTTCAGCAATGCTGTTAATTTATGCTTTGGAATTTCGGGCATAGGTGATGGTCAAACAACAACTCTAATTTTCACTGTATAGTGTATACACTTCATCTGCTGGAGAAAACAAAAGTACATAGTAATATCCTTTTGTCACTAGTATAAAGTCAGGGCCAGTCTTCATATCTGACCAAAGTATATGCACATCAATATGGTTTTGCCAGTGCCGAGGATGAGGGTTTAAATAAGTGGGTGGAAATTAAAGAACACAAGTCTATTAGCAGTTATATGACATATCTTAATTCAGATTCAACATAATTCTATCATAAATATATAACATACATGGACATAAAGTCATTCCAATTCTTGATATAACCATAAAAAGAACATAATATAACAATTTTCAACACAACACTAATCCTGTACTGTGTATGTGTAAAATATAACATTATTGCCCAGAGACTGATCTAATGTTGATTTCACACACAAATAATGACACAAAACAAAACTTTTGTTTTACAAAATACAGAAAACAAAACTTTGTTTTACAAAATACAGCACAAGATAGATTTTGTTTTCTTTCATTGATCACAAACAAGTTCAACACAAAGAAAACAATGGTCCATATTGTTTTGCAAAGCCATACAAGAATATATACTGTGAAACAGACATAACTGTGCAAAGCAAATAAAATACAATATAACAACACACTGATCATAGGAAAAAATACAGGAGTGCCATCATAGCCCTATATTGCTCACCAGATTATGAAGTTTTCTCTTTATATGTAAATACATTAGGAAAATTTACATCAACCAAAAATCTTAGCAGTCTGTCACCCATTAGCTATCTATATTTAATCATATTAAAATCAGACCAACAGATTTAACAAACTGTAGATTCCCTAGAAAATACATTTTCCAGGAGTACATTGATTAATGTACAAATCAAAATTTAAATTTCATCAAAATAAAATGATGTTTTTGTTTATTTTTGTGTTTTTTTTTTTTCTTCTCAATTATACATGCTGGAAGCTCAAAATGTGCTAACTTCCTTGGATTTATAATAAACTGTTCTTGAATACTCAGTTTTCTTTTTAGTTTTAGAGATAGAAATTCTAATTTTCCCATATCTATATATAGTCATATCTATCTATAAGATGGCCATGTTTTTTCTCGAATCAAAATGATTTGAACATATTTAGTAGATGGTCGCACAAGTATAATTTCTGTGAAATAATTAAATTTAGAAAGACTTAATCCATTACTGTACTCAGGTGATGTCATAATTTTTCTCCTTCTTTGTTTTTTAGCCAAAGAGAGGATGAGAAAACATAGCCACGTAAGAGCTTATGAAATGAATGCCATCAAAAAGGAAAGTACAGTTGCCTGTTGTTCCTGTATACATTACACCTAAGAATCCAAATGTTAGCACACTTAAAGGCACATTATGCATCAGAAATCATTTTTTATATTATAATTCTTTAAAAATATCATATCTGTGTTTAATAATGTTTTAATAATGAATTTAGAGCATATTCAATGATTTTCAACTGGAGAAAATTGTGCCGAATGTGCAGTAGTATGTTGTAAAGTTATCAAAATGTAAACAAAGAAGTAATTTTAACTTCCATACAAAATACTAATTCACTATAATTATACCCATTGCTCACGCAGTAAAGGAAGTAAAGATCATCTATGAGGCAAATGAGCTTTTTTTTTTGGAAACTGTAACAAGATACATTAAAAACATTTTGAGAAACAAAAATGATTTCATTTCTGAGGCATAATTGGCCTTTAACCCTTTCCCCCATGAGCATATCGTGAAAAATGGCCATTTTAACTGAAAAGCCTCCTCTTACAAGTTCAAACTGCTATGAAACTATGAAAAATGCTTCAATACTAATCAAACTTGGCACAAATGTTGACTGGACCATTGCCTTTGTAACGACATGCTCAGTCTTAAATTTCCTGTTACCATGGCAACAAGGGGACATCTCAAAATTGCCAAAAATCACTATTTTGCCTCGATTTTTTCCATCAAAATTTATTTCAAAGTACTGCAACTTCTCAATGGATTGAGATAGAGTCAAAGGCTTTTCAGCGTTGGTTACACGTTACTTTATGATCAACCTGGGGTCATTTTAAGCCTCTCACAAGTCCAAAATTTTCTTGGCGATGAGGGGGACTCCGCCCCCCTTCAAACCCCCCAAACAGAAGGGGGCACATCCCCCTTCTGGCAACCCCCTGATGTATTATTTGGATGGGGGACGGCGCCGAAAAAATGGTCACTTTTTTTAACAACATTTCTCAAACGAAAAACAGTGTTTGGGGTCTAAATAGGACATTTTTTCACTGTTTGAGGCCTCAAAAGGGGGGGGGGGCAAAAAGCCGTCGAAACACGCTTATATAAGGGAAAAGGTTAACAAAAAATGATGAAAAACCTTGGAATCACCCAAAATCTAGTTTTTCCATGTTAACATGTGGTCTTTTACCTAATTTTGGTGAAAAATTGTTGTTTTGTAACATTTATATTTTTTTACTTAACCCTTTCCCCCATGAGCATATCGTGAAAAATGGCCATTTTAACTGAAAAGCCTCCTCTTACAAGTTCAAACTGCTATGAAACTATGAAAAATGCTTCAATACTAATCAAACTTGGCACAAATGTTGACTGGACCATTGCCTTTGTAACGACATGCTCAGTCTTAAATTTCCTGTTACCATGGCAACGAGGGGACATCTCAAAATTGCCAAAAATCACTATTTTGCCTCGATTTTTTCCATCAAAATTTATTTCAAAGTGCTGCAACTTCTCAATGGATTGAGATAGAGTCAAAGGCTTTTCAGCGTTGGTTACACGTTACTTTATGATCAACCTGGGGTCATTTTAAGCCTCTCACAAGTCCAAAATTTTCTTGGCGATGAGGGGGACTCCACCCCCCTTCAAACCCCCCAAACAGAAGGGGGCACATCCCCCTTCTGGCAACCCCCTGATGTATTATTTGGATGGGGGACGGCGCCGAAAAAATGGTCACTTTTTTTAACAACATTTCTCAAACGAAAAACAGTGTTTGGGGTCTAAATAGGACATTTTTTCACTGTTTGAGGCCTCAAAAGGGGGGGGGGGGCAAAAAGCCGTCGAAACACGCTTATATAAGGGAAAAGGTTAAGACAAACAAGGGGAAGTGAGTGACCACAATAGATCATTTTGAGCATGATGTGCTCTGTTGAGCTCAAAATAAGGTAATACACATACAATGTATAAATATGTCAAATGCATAAATGAATCTATCCCAGGGAACATTCATGTAAAATTACCAATATGTGTGAATGTCTTCATAGAATGAGAAGACAATGCATACAGTATAACTTAACCAATCCTAATCTTAACATACTGAATTTCTTAAATGGACTTGTCCAGCTTGCATTTTGGGAATTGTCCATTATTAATCTTGGGGATATCAAGATGAAAACTAAAAGTCAGTCAACAGTTTAGAGCCTGGCCAAATTGCATGGATGTGCATGATTGCCTTGCTCTATACTGGTAACAAAAGCTTATCACTTTCAGTTCCTGCAGGTAAAGGATTGATGTAAATAAGATTTCCTATCTAAATAATCTTATAAATACTTTACATTTCCCATCTAAATAATCTTATAAATACTTTACAATAACAGACAATTAAAATACTGCAAAACAAATTTAATAAGTTGGATTGACCTGCACTCAAAACAACTAGAACTCCCGAGTCGGATGTGTCGCCTTGTGAACAATGTAGTTTAGGGGTAATGGCCAGGACAAAAATGAAATATGAAAAATAACAAAGGGCAATAACTAAAAAAATAATAAGTGCAGAGCAGCAGTTTCTGTACACTGCACTTCTTATCAATAAGATCTATTATTCTATGATGTTTCAAGTCCATAGCTTTCATACTTGAGGAAAAATGACCAGGACAAAAATAAAGTAAGAAAAGCAACAAAGGGCAATAACTCAAAAATAAGAAATGCTGAGTATCAGTTCTTAGTTTTAAGTCCATAATTTTTATACTTTCAGAGAAATGGCCTGGACCAAAATTAAGTATGAAAATAAACAAAGGGCAATAACTCAAAAAATAAGAAATGCAGAGTACCAGTTCTTGTGCACTGCACTTCTTCTTGATGAGACCTATCATCCTATGAAGTTTCAAGTCCATGGCTTTTATACATTAGGAGATATGGCCCAGACAAAAATAAAGTATGAAAATTAACAAAGGGCAATAACTCAAAAATTAGGAAGTGCAGAGTAATGGTTCTTGTGCACTGCATTTCTTCTTAATGAGATCTATCATCCTATGAAGTTTCAAGTCCATAGCTTTTTTAGTTGAAGAGAAATGGCCCGGACAAAATTAAAGTATGAAAATTAACAAGAGCGATCAGTAATCACATGTGTCGCCTCATGATGGCCAATTTCATGTTGGGACAAATTTTGAGACAAACGGACAGACAGACGGACAGTGCACAACTAGACTTGGTACTGATCATTCCTGTAAAGTTTGGATAAAATTGCACCAGTAGTTTATGAGGAGTAGTCCGGACAAGCTTTTGCGTATCTGGCAACACACAGAAAAAAAACACCTTTTTATCAAAGGGCCATAACTCGGCCAAAAATCATTCAACCGGAAAACCCGTGCAATATGCGCAAGGACTTGAGCTACAGATCAATCCTGTAAAGTTTCATTGAAATTGCATGAGTGGTATAAGAGAAGTAGTCCGGACAAACTTTAAAAATAAAAATTATTAAAGGGCCATAACTCAAACAAAAATCATTGAACCGGAAAATGCTGACAATATGCACAACCAGACTTGGTACTGATCATTCTTGTAAAGTTTGGATGAAATTGCACCAGTAGTTATGAGGAGTAGTCCGGACAAGCTTTTGTGTATCTGGCAACACAGAGAAAAAGAAACCTTTTTATCAAAGGGCCATAACTCGGCCAAAAATCATTCAACCGGAAAACCCGTGCAATATGCGCAAGGACTTGAGCTACAGATCAATCCTGTAAAGTTTCATTGAAATTGCATTAGTGGTATAAGAGAAGTAGTCCGGACAAACTTTAAAATTAAAAATTATTTAAGGGCCATAACTCTGACAAAAATCATTGAACCGGAAAATGCTGACAATATGCACAACTAGACTTGGTACTGATCATTCCTGTAAAGTTTGGATGAAATTGCACCAGTAGTTTATGAGGAGTAGTCCGGACAAGTTTTGTGACGGACGGACGGACAGACAGACGACGGAGAAGTGATCCCTATATGTCGCCACTACTCCAAAGAGGCGACACAACAAAGGGCAATAACTCAAAAAATAAGAACTGCAGAGTACTGGTCCTTGTGCACTGCACTTCGGGTTATTGAAAGAAGCATGCATACCAAGTTTGAAGTCAATCAGACTTATAGTGACTGAGTTATGCTCCGGAAAAGCTTTAGCGGACGCCGACAACGACACAGACGCCGTCGCCGAAACCGCCGACAAAAGTAACCCCTATATGTCACCTTTTCAAGGCGGCACAAAAAATCAATAAAGAAAGTTATATTAATAAGTTCATCATGTTTAAAAGTGGGACTTATCGAAAAAATAAAAAGTACATGAAAATAAGTCACTATCCGTAGCAATGCTTTAAAACAGGTTTATGATTATGAAGTTCAACTTAGGTGATATTAAATGAAGTTTAACAGATCAGCTGTCTAAAATCCCCTCCCCGTGCTTGATTGACCCCCTTTTATACAAATATAATATTTACAGAATATTACAAAATAATATGTATAATTATGCATAGCACTAACATACAGCTTCCATAATAAATAAAAACACACCTTGCATTATTCTACTTTCCTTAGATTTCATCAAACAAGAGTTTTCTCCCTTCATGTTGGAAATTTTGTCACAGGTTCAGTTAATGTCACTAGGTTAAACAATAACTGCAATTTTACTTATACATTAAAAAATTAGGTAAACCAATCTCATTAAAGATGCATTTGCACCTTATATACATGATCTTGGGAAAAAGCAGTAGTGCATCAGCTAGGACCTTCTTTTAGGATAGATTACAGTATATACTATCACATTATCTTAAATATCTTATATAATACTACACATTTCAATAAATGGGGATAATTCAAACAAACAGAGAAAAATATCTTCCTTTACCGTCTGTCAAGATAAAAACCAGCATTTTTTCTCCTTCAATAGTCCAGATAAATTATCTTTTCACCAAAAATACTAACGTCGTTTAAAAAATAAGTCATATGTAGGGAATACATATCTTATTTAAAATATCATGTATGGATCTACCACAAGAAGACAATGCTGCTTAAATTCTTATTGTTAATTACATGTACTATTCAAACTGGATTTAAAACAAGACCAACTTGTATAGTAATATGGCTATGGGCTAAGCTGTCAATAAAATAATTTTAACAAAAAAAAAGAAGTTAAAATGGGGCATACCTCCAAAAACAAAGCTTTAAAAATAAAGTTCCATGTCTTACAACTTCATCAGCTCATGATAAGCAAAAATTTCAAGTTTCATAGTGATACCTTTTAAAATATTTGAATAATTGGCTACATTAAAGTTATGCATCATGACAACAATGGTGATGCAGTAATCATAATAGCTCATTTTTTTCTTAAAACAAAAATGCTGAAAAATATTTTCTTTATTCTGTTGCCACAGATGAAACTGTTTTCTTAACATAACTTAATCTACATACATGAAAAAGAGAAATACAAGAAAATCTTGAATTTCTGTTTAGGAAACTATCCCTGGTTAGAGATAAAATTGTCTTTAAAAAAATTAAGCTATCCAAAGCATGGGTCCAGCTAAATATTCCATCAATATTTTTACACATACACTTTAAATATAGATACATAACCTGTATAAAATACCATCTATAACGCATTCTGTGAATCCCATTATTTTAGTTTTTATTTTTACAATGCAAGTTCTGTACACTCTATATACACTTTTCACAATCTCGAACTGTGTATGCTGGATTTGTGCATAAACATTACACACTGCTAGAACACACGGAATCTGTAGAAAGTACACATATGCCAACTGAAGTTCCAGTTTAAAATCAATGAGAGTACATAAACAATTATCACACCTGTGACAGGAAATAGCAAGGCTCGAGTGTTCTTTAAAAATGGTAACGCTGAAATTGGAAACAAAAAAATACATGTACATATATTTTACAATAATTTCAAATAAAAAGTTAGTCGTCTTCATAAAACATCTTTGCTTCTCTCTAATTTTTCAAATTGTTTATTTGTTTCATTTTACGCCTTTTCTTAACAGTATTTCAGTCATATAGGCGGGTAGTTTCCTAACCATTGTTCCTGAAGGTTACACCAGTACTAGACTACCCTCCTCCGTGCTAAACTACCAAAGCATCTCCCCGGATCGAACCCACGCCAGAGAGGTAACTGGATTAGAAGTCATCGACTCTAACCCCTCGACCACGGAGGCGGTCTTCCATTTTTTTAAAAATAAATCATTAAAGTTACAGCAAAATTTCTAAATTAAGAAAGTCACATTAGTAGTCAATGTAAATTTGGGGTCAAGGTCATATTTCAGAGGAAACTCTTGTTGTGAGAAATGTTGAAAACTGTACCTTATGAAATAAAGACGCTGTGGCCAAGATTAAAGTTCTTTATTGACAGAAAAGACAAAAATATGTCCCCATTTCATCAGACAACATTAACATTCAATACATACTATCATTTTATTTCAAAAAGTATGGTTATTGTTCCAGATTACAGTTGGGGGTTTTATGCCATTTTATGTCATTGCCAGTAGCGACTATAAATGTCATTATTGACTACTTATTAGCTTATATCAATATCTGGCCTTGACAGTCATGGCTATATACCACTTTATATGTAACCAAATAATCTTGAGTCAATTTTAATTTTATAACAGTCTTACATCTATAATACAATTATGCTTACATGAAAAGAACTTGGAATAATTGTGAGCACATTTATATTATCATTATGAACTTACCACTGTAACCAAGAAATGTGATGTATATATAGTAACAAATCGCCACCAACCACAGTGTATTACCAAAGAATCGACCAACAAACCAGTCTTGGTTTATCACAGCTGTAACAAAAATTGAAACATTAAATAAATTATATTGTTTAGTAAAAAGTCTTTCAATGCAAGAAAAACCAAAACTTTTAAATTTTAGTAAATACAGTAAATTCAACTTATAATGGTATTGCTTATACCAATGCTGTTGCCACGGTCCCAACTTTTGTTTTCATATCGCCTTGCAAATATAATGATATAAATTCAGCCGTTCCCTTAATATTGTTATCAACTGTACTTTTAGTTAAATTACAAACCTTTGGAAAGATTCAAACTAAAGTTACATAAGTATTAAAACTTTTTTCTATGAATATAATTCAATAAGAAGTAAGTGTTTACTTTCAAGTCTGCAGATAGTAAAACGGGCAGATCTGATATATTGCACTCTTGATTTTCAAGCTATGCTTAAAGCTTTTGATACTTAAATTTGAAGGACATTGGAATAACTTAGGTAAATGCACAAAGGTCAAATGCCGAATTTGGACAAACAGGTTTCACTTTTTGGTTGAATTATTCTGTCCAGACTCTGTTAAATTCTTGAAGTTAATAAATACTTTGAAGATCAAAGCCGGACAAATCTATTAAACAAAGTTAGCAACTTAAATTTGTATTTCTTTTATGTATATTATGCTTAAATTTGATATTTTAAAATGCTGATAAATACTATATGGTCCCTTTTTAAATGTAAAACATCTTTTATGTACACTCAGAGAAGATGTGTTATGTTTTAAATGTTACACACTATAGGTAAACACAGAAACAATATATAGGATCAATGATAAAACTGGCTTCAGTTTGGCCAGTAATAGGGAATGCAGCTTGCTTAACATAGTTTGTGCATTCTTGTATTCAAAAAAAAAACATATTCAGTAAGAATTTATTTGATTAAAAAAATTTTTGCAATACAAATATTTGAGCGAAGTATATCTTTAAACAGGCCCTTCTGCAGTTGTACTAGAAAATTTTTGTTTAAGCTGAATGTATAATGAAAGGAAGGTCTGGACCGAGAATTTAAAATTTCATATCATTTGCTCACTTTGTGCTCCCATAAGTATTGTATAGAATGTGATAATAACCCCAATATCATTTAACTCAAAATTGCACTTAAACTCACAAAAAAAATATTTTCATTTTATTATCTTTTGCATATCTCATGTAGTGCTCCAGCTGATCAATTTAAGAAATTCAAATTATATATTTTTCAGGCCTTTGGGTCTTTGTGGAGTTACTTAAACTTTAGAAATGATTGATCCAAAAATTACACTTTGATGGAACCAAACATTAAAAGCCATGGCATAAACATAGAACCATACTACAATTGTTTGTGCAGCCAAATCAGGCTCAATACATGATACCTTTGGCTGACAAATTTTTAACTTGACATCCCTAAATAAATAATGGTCTGCTCCTGGTGCTCCAAAAATGGAAGCAGGACATGCCCATTCTTCAGGACAAAGGGTAAACAAAATGACTTACAGTGTAGAAAAGCCAGCTGAAAAAGATGAAGAATCATAAGAAGAGGGAAGAAGGCGTTGAGATGAACGTCAAAAGCGTAACCCCACTCTACGTCCTGACCTTTCGGGATCTCTTGACCTCTGGGTGGCGATATTACCATATATCTGTTTGTTATAAACCTATCAAAAACAAATCATTATGACGATTAAAACTGATCTGACTATTAATAAAGATCATCAAAAATGTCATGAACCTTATCCTAAAATAGAAATGATATATGAAAACAACAAAATAAATCGCGCATCCACGGCTGAGTGTTTAACATCTTTGACGTCAAACCACTTCCCCTTACTGCTTTTCTAGGTTCAAATTTGAATAATTTCATGTGAGTTAGCTTAGCAGCTTACAGAATGTTGGTGGTTCTACTCAGATGCTCACTCATGCCTGATATTATGCAGGGGAAGGGCACCCGAGGTCTTTCTCCACCAGTATAGAGCTGGACAAAAGTCACCATATGGCTGAAACAGTGTTGGTGCAACTTAAAACTCAACCAAACAAACAGCAATTTTTATGTTATATCATTTACAAAATATGTTGGGAAAGGATATCAGCAAAATGCAGCAACAAAATTATCAAGTTTTCAGACATAAGCCAATTAATATCTGGATACACCATCGATCTATTGGAACCTAGCTGGACAGGTAACTCACATACAAAAATTCATCTTCAAAGATACTTGATATTTGAACAAACGCTTGGAAGCTCAAGCAATAAACAAGAGCACCGCTAGGCGGAGCATTATATACCCGAAAGTGTTTTTCTTCTTTAATTACTAAGGATGAAGCATTTGTAAGACATTACATAAATTAAATAAAGTATTACCTCCTTCAAATAGCAATCCTCCTATAAAGTTTGAATATTGTGGGCCAAATGGAACTTCAGTTATGCTCTGGAAACTGTTTTTAGTTGTGAGGTAAAACTATCTTGAACTTTGACTGTGTGACCCCAAAATCAATAGGGGTGTTCTACCCAATATGGACAATCATCCTATGAAGTTTCAAACCTATGGGCCAAATAGAAATTAAGTTATGTTCTGGAAACTGTTTTCAGTTTTAAAGTAATAGTGACCTTGACCTTTGACCTTATGACCCCAAAATCAATAGGGGTCTCCGACCCAATATGGACAAGCATCCTATGAAGTTTGAACACTGTCGGCCAAATGGAACTTAAGTGACGTTCCGGAAACTGTTTTCAGTTTTAAGGTAAAAGTGACCTTGACCTTGTGACCTCAAAATCAATAGGGGTCTTCTACCTAATATGGACAATCATCCTGTGAAGTTTGAATACTGTGGGCCACATGGAACTTAAGTTATGCTCCAGAAACTGTTTTCATTTTTAAAGTAATAATGACCTTGACCTTTGACCTTGTGACACCAAAATCAATAGGGGTCTTCTACCCAATGTGGACAATCATCCTATGAAGTTTGAACACTGTCGGCCAAATTGAACTTAAGTTATGCTCCGGAAACTGTTTTCAGTTTAAAAGTAATAATGACCTTGACCTTTGACCTTGTGACCCCAAAATCAATAGAGGTGTTCTACCCAATATGGACAATCATCCTATGAAGTTTGAACACTGTCGGCCAAATGGACCTTAAGTAATGCTCCGGAAACTGTTTTCAGTTTTAAGGTCATAGTGACCTTGACCTTTGACCTTGTGACCCCAAAATCAATAGGGGTCTTCTACCCAATATGGACAATCATCCTATGAAGTTTGAATGTTGTGGGCCAAATGGAACTTAAGTTATGCTCCGGAAACCAAATTGCGGACGGACGGATAGACAGACAGACGGACGGACGCCAGGGGGTATTATAACATAATATGCCCGAAATTCTTTCGGGCATATAAAAAGGAGGTGTAGTAAAATATTTTCAGAGTCACTAGTCCTGCAGGACAAGTAGCTTCTATTTACATTGTGCAGGCAACATTTTAATACTTGTCCTGCATCAAGTTCTCTTAAATTCTACTAGTAATTAAGAGTGGACAAATTGAATTTTCGATCACTGAAAAGACTTTACTTTTTACTTCAGAATGTGTTTTATATACATTCTTTCTAGGCATTCTTACCAGAACAATGTGGCAATTAGTAGTCCCACGCCTATACAGTCTACAAATACCACCCAGAGTATAAACTTGAGAAATCCTAGAAAATGTAGACCTAGCACCACAGCAAATCCAATTGATGAAACTGGAAATTAAACAAAGAAAAATCTAGTGACTGTATTCCTAAAAACTTTCACAGATATAATATATCTCAATTTTTATAGGATGTTTCACGTTTTTAATAAGTATGTGTTTTTTGCGGGGACAAACTTTCGCACAATATTTATATATACATGTATATTGTGACGGCGAATTTCGCAAATATTTAGTCACTGTGGTAAAGAGAATATATATGTTACTTTATATTACTAAGATCACAGTTTGTTTCTGTATTTGTTCTCTCTAAACCAGCAAGACATGACTAAGGCATACAATATTGATAAAATCTTTAAACTTTACCTATAATTTAAATAATCTACTTGAAAAAGAAACCAATTAATGCATGATTTTCAGAGAAAACTGAAATGTACATGTAATAAGGCTAAATCAACAATTATAGATTTGAGAAAGGATTTTAAACCAAGCAAACATTACATACTTATCAACCAAAAACTCAGCAAGACTAGGAAAGCAGGGTCATCTCTTGCCCACTGGTCTTTTGTGTCTGAAATAAGATATACAGAGCACTTATTATTAAGTGAATAACTCAAATTTCCTATAGCTGAAGGTGAAAGAGATAAAATGTTACAGTTAGTGCTTGAAACAAAACAATGCAATACATATATTGAATCTGTTCAATTTACAAACCTATACATCATTAGCATGTAATGTTGGCATTTGTATGAATGGGTGGATAATTACTTTATGCATATACACAGTCATGTATTTACATGAATTTTCAGAAAAGATTACTTAAATTAAGTCTTTTGTGAAAACTGATTCAGAATACTTCAAAGAAACCAGGACACTGAATAATGTTTCTTACTTACTTTTCCTATACTGAAAATTTCTGTATCTGAAAAAGGCAAAAAAGTTTCTTTTAAATAATTAAAATAAACAAACATGAACATTCAGTAATTACATGTATTTATTGCATACATTTCGGCTATATGCCTTCATCAGTGCAAAACATAAGGAAGCGACGTCATAACGGAACACGCGTTAAACGTTATGGCGTTTAGCAGCAAAAATATGGTAACATGTAGAAACAATTATTTATGTTATAAATAAAGCTGGTACATGTATTAAAATGGATCAATAGTGATACAGATGTCTATTAGACAGTGTTAATAAAAATAAAATAATAGACAAACATAAATATATTCATGTTACACATTATAAATCAAACACTACTTTATTATTTAGTCCATTTGGAATCATAGTTTGTTTTTTTTTTAAATAATTAAACACATACAGCAAGATTTTCAAATCCATAAAATATCTTCTGGAGATATGCTGTTTTATACTATTATAGATACAGTGAAGGTAATTTTCCTTGAGCCCCTTATTTGAAAAACCTTTATACATGTATATAATAATAATTGTATGCTTGCCTCCTTATTTCAAAATTTGAGGTATTTAAAACTTTTAACAAGTCAATAGGAACACTATTTATCTTCATCGCTAACCTATAAAACTATGTAAATACAATTTACACAAACTTTATCTTACACTTTTTGTGGCGCTACAAACAGATATATCATTTGCCAGAACGCATATTCAAAATCCATCTGTTTAAATTTTAACAACCGCCTCAAATATTTCTGTCGTTTTGCATTTGCCGATAATCTCAGTTCCTGCCTCGCAGGGTCCTCTGTCTTGGAGAAGAATGGTGATGATGGGGGAGATGCATGTGGAGAAAGTGTCGGTGACACTGTCGGAGAAACACTCCGGTAACTGAAAGCATCTCTCTGACTGGTCATTATCAAACCTGAGAGAAACCTGCTTAAACAAAAAGACAGAAAAATATTAAGCAAGTGTAAATACCATTATTTAAATACACAGATTCTTAAGAATTATTTTTAAAAAACAAGAGCTATCAGTAATCACATGTGTCGCCTCATGATGGCCAATTTCATGTTGGGACAAATTTTGTGACAGACAGACAGACAGTGCACAACTAGACTTGGTACTGATCATTCCTGTAAAGTTTGGATAAAATTGCACCAGTAGTTTATGAGGAGTAGTCCGGACAAGCTTTTGTGTATCTGGCAACACACAGAAACAAGAGGGCCATGATGGCCCTGAAGTCGCTCACCTGTATATAGGCCCCCGGAGCAGGGCCAGTTTAAACCCCAGGGCTTTTATTTGAACAAACTTGGTAGACACCCACTAGAAGATATTTCATGCTTAACATCTAAGGTCTAGCTGGTCAAGTTTTTTCTTTGCACATATAGTTAAAAACAATGACACACCTGGGGCAGGGCCAGTTTTGACCCAAGGGCTTTTATTTGAACAATCTTTGTAGACACTTACTTAAAGAAAATGTTTCATGCTTAATATCTAAACTCTAGCTATTCGGGTTTTTTCAAAGAAGACTTTTGAGTTTTTGCTATACACATATAAGGAAAATCAATGTCAGCCCGGGCGGGGCCAATTTTGACCCCAGGGCTTTTATTTGAATAATCTTGGTAGACACTCATTAGAAGATGTTTCATGCTTAATATCTTAGCTCTAGCTCTTTGGGTTCTTTAAAAGAAGATTTTTTAAAGTTTTTAATATATGCATATAGGGAAAATCAATGACCCCCTGGGGCGGGCCAATTTTGACCCCCAGGGCTTTTATTTGAACAAACTTGGTAGACACCCATTAGAAGATGTTTCATGCTAAATATCTTAGCTCTAGCTCTTTGGGTTATTTAAAAGAATTTTTTTTAAGTTTTTACTATATGCATATAGGGAAAATCAATGACCCCCAGGGGCCCCGCCAATTTTGACCCCAGGGCTTTTATTTGAACAATCTTGGTAGACACTCATTAGAAGATGTTTCATGCTTAATATCTTAGCTCTAGCTCTTTGGGTTCTTTAAAAGAAGATTTTTTTAAGTTTTTACTATATGCATACAGTATAGGGAAAATCAATGACCCCCTAAGGGCGGGGCCAATTTTGACCCCAGGGATTAGGGATTTTATTTGAACAATCTTGGTAGACACTCACTAGAAGATGTTTCATGCCAAATATCTAAGCTCTAGCTCTTTGGGTTTTCTAGAAGAAGATGTTTAAAGTTTTTTCTTTTGGTTGCCATGGCAACCAGAGTTCTGCATGGAATGGAATTCTTTGAACAACTTTGTTAAGACTTCACACAAGGAACATCCCTGTGAAGTTTCATTATGATCTGCCTTATGGTTTCAGAGGAGATGTCGTTTGAAAAGTGTGAACGGACAACGTACGACGGACGACGGACGAAGAGTGATCCTAATAGCTCACCCTGAGCATATGCTCAGGTGAGCTAAAAAACACCTTTTTATCAAAGGGCCATAACTCGGCCCAAAATCATTCAACCGGAAAACCCGTGCAATATGCGCAAGGACTTGAGCTACAGATCAATCCTGTAAAGTTTCATTGAAATTGCATTAGTGGTATAAGAGAAGTAGTCCGGAAAAACTATAAAAATAAAAATTATTTAAGAAATAACATCGTCCTGAGAGGTGTATATCGGCTATTTAACACCGGTTTGGAGTTTTGATGCGTAGGAATTGACCACGAAGGCCGTAGGCCTGAGTGGTTAATTTTGTCGCATCAAAACGACAAAACCGGTGTTAAATAGCCGATATACACCTCTCAGGACGATGTTATTTCGATTCTAACACGATAAAATAAGGAAAATCACTAATGTTATTTTTCAAGCGGAAATAACTTCCGGTGCCGATTTTCGTATAACGCTGTTCGATTTTCGCATCCTACTGTTGCGAAGATATATAAATTATTAAACAAAAGAAATAATAAGAAAAAAAAACGTTATTTTATCAAGTTTTCAACATTAAAAACTTACGTCGTATTGTGTTTACATCAGTGCCCCATTTATCATTCCTGTATGTATGAAATAACGTCAGCTTGTTTATGAATGAGTTGTTTACTTAGGATGACGTCATTACGCTGCTTACGGATTGGCGCCGTTTTGTCAAAATATTTATTAACTAATATGGATCTAATATATTGCGTTAGTGTATGTGAGATATTATTTCGGTATTGTATGGAAAGAAAACATTATACGAACTGAAAATATAAATAAAAATGCTTTTTATTGTTGCTTTAAAATGCTTTATAAACTATACAATCGAGGGTGAAAACATAATAGCGCATATACAAGTAGTCCCTTACCGGTGTTTATTGACAGTTTAACACCAGTTTTTTTCCTTCTTTGTCTATAGTGACAAAATCACGTGAGTGTTAGAATAAAGGGCCACAACTCTGACAAAAATCATTGGACCGGAAAATGCTGACAAATATGCACAACTAGACTTGGTACTGATAATTCCTGTAAAGTTTGGATGAAATTGCACCAGTAGTTTATGAGGGGTAGTCCGGACAAGCTTTTGTGTATCTGGCAACACACAAAAAAAACACCTTTTTATCAAAGGGCCATAACTCGGCCAAAAATCATTAAATCGGAAAACCCGTGCAATATGCGCAAGGACTTGAGCTACAGATCAATCCTGTAAAGTTTCATTGAAATTTGCATTAGTGGTATACAGAGAATTTGTCCGGACAAACTTTAAAATTAAAAATTATTAAAGGGCCATAACTCTGACAAAAATTATTGAACTGGAAAATGCTGACAATATGCACAATAAGACTTGGTATTGATCATTCCTGTAAAGTTTGGATGAAATTGCACCAGTAGTTTATGAGGAGTAGTCCGGACAAGTTTTGTGACGGACGGACGGACAGACAACGGAGAAGTGATCCCTATATGTCGCCACTACTCCGTAGAGGCGACACAAAAATCTGTGAGAGATTAAATTATCACAAAAGAAATTTATGTTTCAGTATTGATAATGGAAGTGGCTAACCTGTACGGCTAGCCAAAAGTTCTAGCCGTATGTGAGTCACGTACGACTAGCAAGGACACACTGTATTGGCTAGCCGTAACAGCAATTGTCTTCGTATGTTTACTTTTTTTGAGATTAATCGCCTTGTTGGCTACGGTAAAAAAAAGGACCAATATCGATCTTTGTCATCTCAAGACGTTGAGAAAAAATAGCATTTGTTCGCAGTTAAATAACATCAATTCATTATTGAAATAGTTTACAAAATTTTGATGATAATCCTTTTCTGTTTCATTAAGTTTAATTTTCAACACCTTTAAAATGAAACAAAAAAACCCGAAAATTATTGTTGTTGGGCTCTGATAACTGCATCAATTACTGACGGTATAGAAGTTTGTTAACATAAGGAAAGTTTGCATGTTCTGTGAAACGCATTTTAAAATTCTATTGTCAGACCCTGGGTAGGCTTTAATTAACGCTAATTAATTGATTGTGCTTTAATGTTCGATATTTATCTACTGTATTTGAAAATTATACAATTATTTTTGCATTTCACCGTGTTATTTTTCAATGTTCTTTTAACACGGATTTGTAATATAAATCCATGTTTTTATTTATTCCACTCTGATTATTATTTATTTGATCCATGTGCTTAATTAACAAAAATTCATCTTTCATACAAATAAAAGAACAAATCATAATCATGAGGCACAAAATAACATATGCATGTTTGACTTCTATATAATTTTGAAAAGTGCCGTAAGGCTAGACAATACAGTGAGTCCTGGCTAGTCGTTTGTGACTCACGTACGGCTAGAACTTTTGGCTAGCCGTACGTAGCCGTATGGACCTAGCCACTTCCATTGATAATATTGTTAATGACAAAGGATTAATGCAAGATATATTGGCTTTGCTGATGTTTATCTAATTATAGCAACATGTGCAGTTACAGGTCATAACTCTATTGGGTCACTTAATTTCATTACACCAGCAACTTTTTTTTTAAATTAAAAATAAAAGTATATATATATGGGGTATCAGTTTGACTCTTGAAATGACTCTCTGACCCTTCAAATTTCCAAAAGGCCCAATTTGACCCTCAGGATTTTAACTGGAGGGTTAAATTTAAAAATCATCGGGATTTGGCCTTGTACAATGTAGTCAATAAAACTTAGTCAAAATGACCCTAAGGATTTCATGGCTAGTGAACACCCTGTATAATATATATGATCAAAATATTTGGTTTACAGACACTTCACCCCCCAGACACTTCACCCTAGGCCCTTTTTTGCAGACACTTCACCCCTCAGACAGTTCACCCCTCATTTTAAGAAATTTGATTGAGACACTTCACCCCCCATTTTTTTATTTTGTGTTAAACAATCATTTATGTTGAAAATGTTATATGTATTCAATAGTGATTGAGTATGTTTATTGTTTTAACATATTTTATTATTATTAAAAAATATCATGTAATTGACCAAAGACAATGGATATATATTGTTGTTTTGCCCTTCAAAAAGGCTCATATCACAAGTTATTTGTAAGTTAATTCTTGTTATTTTATTTTTGTATATTTTATACTAGTTTCAATTAAAAGGAAAGTGATATTACTAATTAAATATTCTTTCTATTGAAGTTTGTGAACCCTTGTGTGAATTTTACTTTGATATATATTTAGTATATAATCTCTTTCACATTTCCTTTGTGTCTTTAATTGACATTATCTTGTTTAATGAATTGAAAGCAAAACATCTCATGAATACAAATGGAACTGGCAACATATAGCATGAGATACTGGTAAGTTTACTTAATTTGAATTGTTAACAACATTTTGTAAGTAAGGTAAATTTATACAAATTGTTCCTTTTTATTTATTACAATAAGTGGATAAATAATTTATGTATATTTCATTCATTCATATTCATTTTATTTATTTATACAATATTATTTATCTATTTATTTTACATACAATATTATTTATATATTTATTTATTTAATTTTCGTACAATAATACCTTTTTAATCCAATTATCTAATCAATTATATATAAATGAGATATCTGTTGAATAAACAACCAATCAACATGTTAATTGAATAAACAAGGTGACATGTATGCAATAAACAGTTAATGGATAAAAGTGCTTTGTATAACAGTGGGCAATACAATCATCACGAATTACTTTAAGGACTGATCAAGGAATTCTTAGAGCAGGGCCTTTTTACTAATTTTGGGGAAGGGGCCCTAGCCGTTTTTGTGGGGAAAATATGCGTGATTTTTGCACTTTTGGGGAAAATATCATTCTATTTGTATATTTTTATATGTTAAAACACATTTCAGGTTTGCGCTGACTTCGGTTCAGGGGGATTACATGTTATAATAGATACTATAGTACTAGAAGGTGTTAAACTCACAGCAGGGTCATCAAATCTTCCCTTTTTTAAAGTAATTCGTCAAAGTAACAGTACTACGAGCATAATTCGCTCTTATTTTCTTCTTGTACGCTCGCCAATTGTGCGACATTGTACTTTACACTAACGTAAATCGGTATCCCATCATGTCTTTAAAATGACCAAACTCCTCACAGTGATTACCTCCCTTGGCAGAATTGTAATCACTGGCTTCAAAGACGTCACATGAAGATGAAAGTCACATGACGTTACGTCGAAATTCAAATGTTAATATCGACCGTTACATAGAAAATCTAACGTCATTTTTCTCTTTCTGTTTTATTTTTAACTTTTAGTGCCTACGATCGATATAGTTTATCAAAAAATTATCAAAAGTATACAAAATAACGAAAAATAAATTCAAAAGCTAAAAAATATAAAATATCAAAATATTGTCTCGGTAGAAAATATTCCCAAATTTTTTTAAATTATTTCTAAATATTTATATTATTTATTTATTTATCCATAAACATTGTTTAATCAATGAGAAAAAACTTAACTGATAGATACATGTAAAAGCAGTAAATAAAACAATTTTTGAAAAAATATAGTATATCAGAAATTCTGATATATTGGGACCTTGGTGGCAGAGATCTACGCCAAAGAATTAAGGGGAGATCACTGTGTGGAGATTGAAAAATGACATGTTAATCGGAATATCTTCGGTTATAATTGCTCAATAGGAAAGGGCCAAAAAGTTGCGATTGATGACACGTATGCCAGAACGAGGCTGGCGGAGTTTTCCCCATGCTGTTTTTAGAAAATTGCCATATCAGACAGAGGCTACAAGTTTAACAGCCAATGCATTGAATTAAGGCATCCCTCTAGTCGCAAAATGAATCATTAGCTTTTATTGGACAAAACAGCGGTCTATTTTTACACGAAAAAGTTTGTTTACAAATTTTTATGCTTCGATCTAACTTACAATTAAATGGGGAAATCTCCGCCAGGAGGGGAATTTTAGACATGTTTTTGGGGAAAAAAGGTAGTTATTTGGGTTGGGGAAGTAGCCGGATACCGGCTACACCAAAGAAGGGTAAAAAGGCCCTGTAGAGAAAGTGAGGGAATTTACAGACGTTTATAAAAATGTGTTTTTTTAACCAGTAAAATTTTATGTTATATTGCATGTTATACGTAAATGAGTTAAATAAATTATTACATGTTTTATTTGTTTCTGAATTATTTACTAAACAAATATTTACTCTTAGAAAAGTCTGTAAATTGTCCTTTAATTAAAAACTTATTAATCAAATAATACTAGTGGCGACATGGCCGAGTGGTTAACGCGTCGGACTAGTAATCTAATGATCGCTAGCCGCATGGGTTCAAACCCCGTCAGGGGCAAGTCGTTGTTTCCTTGAGCAAGAAACTTTACACTCATTGCTCAGTACTGGTTGGTTCCAGGAACGGATTCGAAAGTGTGTCTATAAGCTTAAAGCTTCCTACACAATCAAACTAAAATAAATTCTGTATAAACCAAATAATACGGGGAAGTCAAAGACCGGACCCGCAAAGCGGGTCCGGGCTTTGGCTTGCCCGGCTATAGACTACACGTGTATATTTAAAAGAAAATCAAATAAAAAACAATAAAAAATATATAGAATTCTATACCTATCAATGAAATTTTCAGTGTCAGTTCTAGTCGGGCGGCGCCATTTTCAATGTAATTCAATGATAATAGGCGAGATATTCCGATAGCGGACAATCGCAACTTTTCGGATAAATAATATCGTCGAGTATTCCGAGTGAAAACGGAAGCGGAGCATATAATACCGAATGACACCTTTAAAACGGAAAAATGAAAGGATTTTTTACCGACTTCTCCGTTCATAGGCTTTGCCTAATTTCATATTACTAAAAATAATTAAAATAAACATATAAAAGCATTATGTTGTTGACTTATTTACTTTATAGGATGAGGGGTGAAGTGTCTTACTGACTTTGGGGGGGTGAAGTGTCTTGAGGGGTGAAGTGTCTTCAAAATTTGAGGGGTGAAGTGTCTGGAGGGTGAAGTGTCTTGCTACCAAATATTTAATGGATTATGATTATGGACCCGTGCGGCTAGCCACTGCCTAAATAACAAAGTTAATTTACCAAACAGTATCTTTCCATTAAAAAGTAGCCTTATTTATTCGGCATGAATGGATTGACCTGTTTTACAAACTTTTTTTTCATACTGTCAAACCTTTGGACATTGCCTGTCCAAAAATTATCTCGATGTCTCTGACAAGTATTATTAGTTAGACTAATAAACAATTAATAAATGTGATTAGGTAATTCATTATAGAATTAATCTTTATAACATGAAAATATATTTTTTCAAATAAATCAATTAGTGTAATTGTTTATTATATCTAAGAACAAAAATTTCCTCATCCAAAATGTTGTATCCGACTACTCTACACCTTTACAAACATGACTAGGCACCAGTTGTTGATATTTTACTCGATCAAACATTAAATGAAACATTTCCTACCTTTGTATGATATATTTTTAACCAGTTTGAATCTAACAATTCACAACATTTATTCAGAAAAACGTTAAAATAACCATGAAAATCCTGTTTTGCTGTCAACGGAAGTTTACTTACGGTGCATACATAGGCCATGAGAATCGTTTTCGAATAGGTCAAAAGCAACTAAAAGTAGTTTAAAAAAAAAAAAAAAAAAAAAAAAAAAAAAACGGTCTGACGGTCAGGCCTTCTTTATCCATGGGCTGCAAAATGTGCAGTGAAACCCGTTAGATTCAATATAACATCAAGTTAAATTATTGTATAAAACTAACACTGAATTGCAGAATTGTTTGTTTTTTTAAGGAAATGAAGTGTTTCATAAGTTATAGTACATCCCAGGTATCTAGGATATTTTTTTCATGTGGATATTTGTATTTTTAACAAAAAGTATATGTCATCAGTTGCAAATTTCAATGAAAAGGGGGTTATAATAATTGGGGACATAATTCTGTGAAAAATTTGGTCGGTCAACCCTGTATAACAAGATCATTTTGATATGTCAGGCATGTCACGGTGTGACTTGTTATTTTCAAACTTATTTTATGCACAGATATATACATGTATAAATATTTATAGCTATGTTTTTCTTGCTATGGTATTTTATAATTATGAAATAATTATAAATGCCAAAAATCGTTATTAAAGTTGACCAAAGTCTTTCTATTTGAAAGACTCTGATTTGACCCATAAATACAAAATTTATATATTAGTTTTGCCTTCTTTAATTCCATTCAGAAAATATTACCGAATATGACTCATTTTCAAACATAAGTTTTTTTTCGTTTTTTTTTCTTGATCTGATAATTGATAATGTTAAAATAATTAAACATAAAGAAAATCGTTAAATTTGACCCATGAATAAGAAAGTCATAAGTTATATTTGTTGCGCATTCTAGGTGTCAAGTGCCGTGAGGCAGCTGTAAAAGTTGCCCCGGACTTCACTTCAGTGTTGTTATATTTTTCTGGTCCTCCGGGATCATTGATGCCAGGACTATTAAGTGTTGATAATTGAGTACCGCTCAAGCCGGTGCTAGGGGGTGTGAGGGATGTTGCAGACATGTACAGACTCAATCAAACAGAGTCTGCAATTTTCATGTAATTTTGTTTAATCAATGCTTCCGTGGGATCACTTTGTTTCAAATTTTTAGATGAAGCAGTTTTAAGTTGCTTTCTTAAAGGAATCAATGTTACTGTGCTCATTCTTTCTAACATACTATATAATGCTTGGAATGCTCTTTTGTTTTTATATTCAGAATTAAAATCCGATTATTTTCATAGAATTTATTATCCTAATGAACAATTGGCCTGTAAGACGCATTTGGTTCTAGCCGTGAGAAAAGTGCAGACTATATGACCTGACGAACAATCTGTGCCACTGTTCGCTATTTTGATAGCACTTATTTTGAAAATGATGAATGATAATGGCTAATTTTGTAAAATGGACTAGTCCATTTTGGATATTTAGCGTTAGCGTGGTAATGGTTAAACAAATCAGTTTCAGCTTTGACTTTGGCTTGCTGTTCAAACTGGATGTTTAAATTCGATACATTACTAGTATTCAAGGCACAATTAAACAACTTTGCTTTAAATTGGCTTAGGTATACTTAAGGGCACATCAGTCTGAATTCTTATTGAACAAATAAAATGGAAGAGTTTATTACAACATCTGAATGTTTTAATTTATATAGTTGGTCTCAAACAAAAGAAAACCAGTAATCATTGAATGTAAATTTCCATGAAGCTGGCCATTTGTTCCACTGCGAACCCAGACTCTATCCCCTTGGTTTAAAGCGATAATCCATTCTTTGGTTGTAGACGTGAATTCGTTATTAGTAGTACTGTCAGCATAAATATCGAATAAATGCACGCCTTCTTTCGTCAGTACTAAATAAAATTTCTGTCCATTCTCGATTGACATGGCTAGTGACACCAAGTATGCGCCTTTGGTGGGAGCAGTGATTACACCGGTGTTGGAATTGTAAGCACTACCTATGTTTGCAAACACTTTGTCGAAAATAATCGTATCGCCTTGTCTAAGGTCAACTTCACTTTGTGATAAAGCGGCCGAAAAAGCAATATTCACAGGGTTACCTGTAATGTTAGAAAATGTTTTTAACGTAAGATGTAATTTTCTAGCAATCAAGACAACAAGAGATTGTCACAGACATTGTAGTAGCCCCCTACCTATGCTGTCATATTCTCTACCTCAATTAACTCATGTAAATTCACTTTTAAAGAATTTATTTCTGACACATAACTAGGAAGAAATTATGCAAAAATTAGGAAATTGACATTACTTTTACATCATGGGAACAAATGTTAAAGATCCTGTAACTCAATTTTTTTAAGGTTTTGTATCATAAATATGATGCTCAAATGAAGGTATATCAATATTGTAAGGTCCAAAAAGCATTATTTGTAAAGATATTACCGAATGTACATTTCATGTAAATAAAGAGAGGTAATTAGAAATTTATTTTCGAAAAAGACGTAACCAAATTTTTCAATAAGAAATGAATGCATATATTTTACAGATTATTTATTATGCGAATAAACATTTGCAGTACATATTTAACATATTCTTGGATGTTTGGAAATTGTTTTAGAAGAATAATTATACATGTTTATAAAATTTCACTTAAATGTTGTTAAATCATTAATTACAACATACAGGATCTTTAATGTTATTAGTAATTACAGGATGTTTGTTATGTATCAAATTTCATTGTTGTTTATTTTAGTAATTTCTATAACCATAGCAACCACATTAAAAACATTTATATGCCATACATAATCTCCATATGGTCCTCTATCTACATACTAAGTATCTTCAGCCTCCCCTTTGAACTTTTTGTGTTATAGCAGGACCTAGATTTCTTGGTCCCCGATCTATATATTAAGTATCATTAACTAAGCTTTTGTGCTTTTTAAGTCATGACAGTTCAGACCCTCTGTCCACATACATGTATCAAGCATCATGAACATAGTTTTTGTAAGTTTTTAGTTCTCATCGGATCAAGATTTCTTTGAATGGACGCAATGACAGACAGATAGACAGACGAACTGATGAAAAAAGAGAAATTTATAATCTTTGAAATGTCCATATATCTCTCTATTACGGAGTTCCGTTTGGACAGTCGTGACTTTTTATTTAGTCTGTATCCGCGATGCACGATGGTACGATGGTGAAAACGCGATGGCACGATGGTACGATGGTGAAAACGCGATGGTACGATGGTGAAATCGCGATGGTGCGATAGTGCGATAGTGAAAGCGCGATGTTACATCGCGTTTTCACCATCGTACCATTGTGATTTCACCATCGTACCATCGCGCCATCGTGTTTTCACCATCATACCATCGTGTTTCATCATCGTACCATCGCACTTTCACCATCGTGCAATAGCGTTTTCACCATCGTACCATCGCGTGTTCACCATCGTGCCATCGCGTTTTCACCATCGTGCCATCGCGTTTACACCATCGCGCCATCGCATTTTCACCATCGTGCCATCGCATTTTCACCATCATGCCATCGTCTTCCGGTGGTCATGCGCAATGCTATATTTTAATCAACAATGTATGCCTTCTCATTATTGAACCGCGCACCCTTTCTATTTGTGTATCTTTTAGATCTTAGTATTTGGAACACGAAATTAACAAAAAGCAATCACTCAAAAATTAAAACAAAGTTGTCATCCTTGTGGACTGTACATATAAAGTTTCAAGTCGATATATAAAATAAAGCAAAAGAAAAAATGCAAACATTTATATAGTACGGAAGCTTCAAAGGGTCACCTCTTACGCGATCTTTTATGAGAAGATTTACGCAAGTCGAAAGAATTAAGGTGCAAAGGCATGATATCTTTAGTGTTTTCGCAAAAAATAATTCGAATAAACGAGAAGATTTGAGTTAATTGGCCAAATGTTTTCTTGCAAAAACAGAAACATTACACATAACGATTAATATTTTGACGAAAAATTAATAAAAGGTGTTTTTCGAAAAAAATGTAGAGGCAATACATGATGCATTTCACTTTCTCGAAAAAGATTATGACGGAATACCTCATTCATTTCACCTTCTCGCATTAACTTTTGTTGCATTACCATAATACATTTCATTTGATGAAAAAAAGTTTGCGCAATGCCTAAAGAGTATTCCGCTTTTCGTTATAATTTTTTTCGAGATCGTCTTCCGTTTTGCATACGATGGCTTATTATTTCGTTAAATAAGTTTTAATAAAATTGTGATATTCAAGACTACAGCAGGCAGCGTATTTGTGGAAGTCATGGAGAAAGTTCTAACAGTATTGGTATGATATTATAATTTTTATCATCATCATTATTAGTAGTATTACAATTAGTTGTAATAGGAGTTTGTAGAAGTGGCGGTGCTGGCGGCGGTGGTTGTAGCAGCCCAGCAAGTATCAGGAAGGGT
>NW_026857871.1:0-13144 GCF_026571515.1 Ruditapes philippinarum | reverse complement strand
GTGCCTATTTTGGTAATTAATGTGACATTTTGCCCCCTTTCTTTCAGTCAGGTTGATGTAAATTATATATATTTGTTTCTAAAGACTGACTATTGTAATGGTGATTAAACAGTTATTGATAATGTTTAAAATAAAATATAAACACTGCCTAAAACTAAAAGAATTGCCCCAGCTTTTTAAAAATTGAACATAACCGACGATTTCGGAATGCTATTTGTAGATATTTATGTGGGTAATAGGGATAATTGAATACTCAGGTGACATTTATTATAAAATGAAAACAAATATGATAGCATATAAAGCTTTTCTTAATTTTACTAGAAACCTCACTATTTACCTTTGGATGGAAAATAACATAACATAATGTTTATTTCAAGTACATCATGACATTATATTTTATGATGTAGTTCTAAATTAAGGATTGCTTTGATTTATTTCTCACATTGTTATACAATACACACAGTTTGACGGGATCCTGCAATTTTACTATTACTGAAATTAGCCCACTGACTTATTCAAGATTACTCATTTTTCACTCAGTACTGAGTATTAACGTGAACAGAACAGAACAGAACAGAACATTTATTTCACTTGTACATCATGTACATCGTGCACATAAATAACATATTTACACAACACAATTATAGTCACACAATCTATATAAAACAATACAAATGTTATATCAACCAATGAGTTATTAAGAGGATGATTATGATTATGTATTTTGACTCATTTGTTTATTTCTACGATTAAAAGCAATCTTACTAAATTTACAAAGTTTAACAAGAGTATCTTTTTCCCTGCAATTTAACAATTCGATAAGTTTATGCATGTTTGGTCTGATATAATAATATCGATCAATATATAACCGTCGTATAATCATTAAAAACATGGACATTTAAATACAAAGTGGAATTCGTCATCGATGTCTCTTGTATCACAGAAAAGACATTACTCGTTTCATTTCTGTGGTAATCTATTAATTCCATACCTATTTGTTTGTACCCGTAATGAATGAGCTGACACTCTTAGTTTTACTAAATAGCGTTTTAAATCAAAAGGTAATAGATCAAGATACCTTTCATATTCAAATTTTCTTTAAGATGGTGATAAAGGTTTAACATTTGTGCTACCTGCTTATTACTATGCCAACCTTGCCAAGAAACAATCTATTAACTTGCTGTCTAAAATTACTTAAAAACGGCTTTTCTTTAACAAATGAGGATTATCAAAAACATAATTATATCCATTTTCACACAAAATTTTTTACATTTGAAGACCCAATTCTTTTTACCATTTTATAACATCATTATATGACATGTTATATACAGTTTTTTCAAAATATATTATCTGGTACTGTTAAGTTTAAGCCAAAATTTTTAATATTCTTAATATATCTCGAAATATACAAAGGATATCGCACCCAATTCGCCATTAAACTGCAACATTAGGAGTCGACATTTTAACAAAAAGAATTTGTTCTTTACAAAATTTTAAGTGTGAATTCTTTCGATTTCTTTTGATTTTGTAAACCGCCCATATTTCACTTTGAATAATTTAGTACTGATCCGAACAGAAGAATCAAAAAAGTTTGACAAAGAATTTTAGGTTTTCATTTTATATTTTTTGACATCTTAACTTAATAAAACATTTCATTATTTCAAAGCTTTACGACCAGTTGTTGTTGATTTAATGGCAAAACTTCCCGTATAATTAAAAACCAGTTCCTAAATAGTTAAAATCATTTACAACCTTCCAAAATTGGTTCCCATTATACACAAAGTCGTTCATTATTTCTAAGTCCCCCACGTTATACGAAATACCATAACTTTGCGTTTTTTGTACATTGACTTCAAGACTCCATAGTTTTGCAATACTCAGAAAGTAATATAAGATTAGTGTTTTAATTTCATCCGGAGTCTTCCCCAAGAATAACCATATCATCTGCCAAACAAAAGTAGAATATAATAATATCATTCAAATATTTACACCTGAATTTATATTCATCTTGCAAAAATAACTCTAAGTTCTTCAACAAATAGTTGAAAAAATAATTTTACTGGTGAAATACTCCCCTTGTCTTAAACAACATCATTATTTGAAAAATCCAGCAGTACGGAATTACACGACGAACACATGATTTTACTTTTTCATTACCATGTCCTTAATTATTCTCAAAATTTTACGTAACCCCATGCTATACAATTTAAGGCCATAATGGCATTTTCTATATATACAATCATATGGCCATTTTTAATCAACAAAAACACAATATAAATCTTTTATTTTCATTTAAATATTTTTGAACCAAATTATGCAAAATAAACAAGGCATCAGTTGTCGAATAGGCCTTTTCTGAATCCAACTGCAGCGCATTCTGATATGGTATTATTTCTCATTACATATTTAAACAATTCTATTATTTAGTAGTCGTAAATAATTTCGAAATACAACTACTAAAGTAATGCCTCTATAATTTTTAACATTGTTTTTATCTCCTTTTTTGTGCATGGTAAATAAACCCTTTCAGTCCATCTTTCAGGAAGAAACCGCTATCAAAAATACATTAAAATATCAACATATTATGCGCTGCCAGTATATCTACAGTTTCAATGAATATTCATCAGCAAAAAATCGTTTCCGCAGGATTTATCACGCTTTTAAAGATTTAACAAGCGATTAAAATTTCTGTTAATAGTATTGAACTATTCAAAACGTCAGTGTTATCATCATTTTCTAAATTTGAGTTTAAATTATGATTTGTAGAAAAATCTTCTGCCTTCAATATTTTCATTTTGAAAAAAATTACCATTACTTACTTCTGAAAATTGCTAAAAAGATTCAAGCGATATATCTATGTTCATTATTCTTTTTTTTTAGCTTTAAATATTCCAAAAATCTTTAGGCTTCGAAAACGTAAATTTTCGATTTATCAGATACTTTTTTATTTCAAATATTTCTTCTTTTTCTTATACTATTTGTTTATATCTGCTTTGAAGCATCAAAAAAACTGCTCATCGTACTCCCCCTCCCCCCCCCCCCCTCCCTTCCCCTAATAGTCAGAGTTACATCTTTTTAAAGACACGCTGAGCTTCTATTATAACCTTTGCCTTGCATGTTACATTCAAGGTCAAACCTTCTTTATATTTGTCGATTATCAACAAATGCTACATCCGTCAGATTTGACACATAAACGTGTAAACAGGAGGGTCAGCTACCTGACGAACCGTTATCCGGTGAATTCATTTAAAATGTTATTTACAGAGCTCTATCTTGAATGTACATACCTCCGTTTAATCGGTTAAAAATTGCGGTAAACAACAATAATACCTGAAACGAAATTTCAGATTTAAATTCGGATCTGCACCATCTAATTTTCATTAAATCCTGGAATTAATTTACTTCCTCGGGCATTGCATTACAGTTTATATTAACGGAAATCGGACAATTGGTCGCTCCATTCATTGAAGTCGCTGTACTTTGAAATCACTAAATATTTACAAAATCACCGCTTCTTTCGCGAGTAGATAGTCAATTAATGATGCCCCCTTGACGCGATACAAATGTAAACGCACCAATACCATAGTCATTACTGATCGACCGTTAGCTATTCGACAGCACGTAGATTTGCATAAGTCAAGAAGTTTTATTCCGTCTAGAATTACACGTTTTTATCACAGGAGGCCCTGACGGAGGATATATCGGGAATATAATCATCATTATCTATAGACTTAATAGCAGTATCACATATAATATAATCCGCCTTAAGACCTACCCGACTATTGTGACTAACGTGATTGTTTCTTTTAACTACTTTAGATATCATATACTCAGAGCCACCTCTACAAAAATGCCATTTTCAATAAACGAACTAAAGCTGCACGCATCAAGATGAGCCAAAATATTTCAGGAAAATCAATATTGAGAAAAAAAAACACTAATCCTTTAAGAACGGTAAAAACATTCAAGATCCAATTTATATTTTTGCATAGTTTAACCACTTTATGGTAATTTTCGTGGATTGTAAGTGCAATATGTAAATTACTTTATTTGTTCACCAAACATTATTTTGCTTTTAAATTCATTTCCAAAAAAATTATGAAAAATAACACGAATCTGGAGGCTTGCTGCTGTAAACAGCTATTAAAGATAAAACGCAATATATTCGTTTATTTTTTCCTTGCTTTTTTTTTATAAAGCAGGACGGGATTCAATAACTGCAAGGGTCTTACGCATACATCCACTTCATTGTAAAACACGTGTCCTTAATTTTAAACAATGATATCCACGTGAACTGATTTTTTTCTTATTCTAATTACATTTAAGTGTTTACTTCAAATAATATACATTTATATATCAGCCGCGACATGTTACAATAGATAAGGGGAAATACTTAGAAAACATCCTGAAACCGGAAATCTAAAACTGAAAGTGTTCCCTGTTGCAAGGTCAATCTATCAAGTGTCAATTAGATATGTTAACTCGTAATTTGCCTTCAATTTTTTTCCTTAATGGTTTTCATCTATATGTAGAAAAATACGACTGAGCGAGTGTTTTGTCAGGAAAGTAATCACCGCTTTTTACGCATATACAGCCATATCTTAAAACTACGGAATACTGTTTCCACCATCGACTTTTCAACTTAGCTAGATATTATTCATGTACTTCCTTATTTTCGTAGTGTAATGTTAACAAAATATGTCAGAAGGTTGGTGTTTTTAAAACGTCATTTGCCAGGCATTCGTGTTTTCGCCACACGACCCTGCAAAGCGAAAAGTCGAGAATTAGCAATTTAAAACCGCGAGGGCGCGGAGCGAAAACTCGCTTATTAGGGAGGACGCGGGCGCAGTTAAATAAATAAAACGTCGCCCCGCGAGGGCGGAAGCGAGATTTAAGAAATAAAACAGCGACATAATAATTTATTATTTTAATAAATAAAACTTCACCCGCGCTTCCGCTCTTTGTACACATATTTAAACATGTTTTGACTTCACAGAAAGTAGGTGTGTCATGTTTAAAATTCTACACGATATAGGTGGTCACCATGAATATATATTGTGTCAGGGTTTTTTTTTAAAGAAAAGATCAACTTACTTGAACGGAACTTCCGGTACATAGTTTTTTGATTCCTTTATTCAAGTCAAACGCATTAAGTTATAATTTCAAAGATTTAAATACATTTCTGTGATTAAGATATTTTACTCAAGGATGAGCACAGTATATCTTTAAAAGATTTAATTAATATAAGATATTTTACTCAAGGCTGAGGACAGTATATCTATAGGATTTAATTAAGAAATATCAGCGGTTGATGAATACTATTCAATTACTTGACGCTTTTCCCTGTGGATTCGAATCCCGTGAAAGACTTGTATCTAGATAGTTATTATTGAAGATATATTAAGATGTACTAATTTTGATGGGCTTTCTGACTCTCTTTCATTTTTATCAAAACTGACATATAAATGTTTCAAAGACAAATGTCATTTTTTTTTAAGATCTCCTCTTTGATTGCTACTACTCTGCTACTGCTACTACCAATTTTACGTTTTATTATTTTGCTACTAGTACTGCTACTGCCAATTTCACGTTTTATAATTTCCCTACTGCTACTGATGTGCTACTGCTACTGCAATTTTCATGTTACTGCTACTGTTCACTGCTATTGCTAACTTCCTACCGGTTATTATCACTTATAAAAGTAAGTGTATTTTATGAAAATATACATCTGTAGAAACTTGATCCTTCAACGTTAGGACCATTAGATAAGAATACAGAGAACAAATAAATGATGACAAATCTCTAATTAGTCGATGTGTTACTGGGATATATACAGTTTATAGTGATATACAAACTGATAAGCCCTTACTGAAATTCAGCACGTCTCTGGGTAAATGCGTAGGAAACTACTGAAGTGAATCTACGGTGGTGCGTTTGGCCCGACCCTCCTGTGAAAATTAATGTCAGTGTGATATTAACTTCTGTTCAAGATGAAACGACCATTTTCTTTGGCTGAAATAAGTCGTGGCCACAAAATAATAACTCGTGGGCCACGGAAGATAATAACTCGTGGCAACACGATAATAAGTCGTGCGCCACCTATATTTATAGTTGGGTCAATGACCTATGAACATTTAGTTTTGTACTACACATTAATATGTAAGGAGTTGTTCTCCCTTGTTTTTAGCTCTCCATTTGTATTTCATAAGAAGATCATTTGTGCTCGTGTAATAAACAGTTATATCAAGTCTATCCCGTTCTTGTTTTACTGGCTGGTGCAGCTGTCGGAGTAAAATCCCAGACTTTCCAGTATACGTGCACTTAGTATTCGTCATTAACGAACGGTAACAAAAATTATAGCCAAAACGGCCGGGACGTACAAGTAACTGAAACACGACTCAATTCAAAATGGCTACGCAGCGTGCTCCAAAACAATGGACATTATCTAAAAACGAAACAATAACATCGTTTGAATCGTGGCAACAAAACCTGCAATATATCCTGTCTTTAGACTCAAATTTTGCTCCCTTTCTGGTTGACGGGTTTACATGGCTGAAAAAATCTGGCAACCCACTTCGTGGCCTAACCGCACGATGGGGAAGCAGTCCCAGAGGCAAAACGTCGTACCGCCGAAACAAAAAGTTTACACACCCTGGATTTGATGCTGGGACAAATTGCCAATTATTGCCCGGTTATTTCAAGAAAGTACTGATTGTCAAAGAATTCAACATTCCTTATCAAATACTGGCAGGCAATTCGACTTATTATGGATTTTCAGCGGTCAAGGCAGCAAAACTTTTTAAACTTAAATGACATTAAATTAGAACCCAGAATGAGCGCCCTGGGATTTGTACAAGATTTAATTAGTTTGCTGAAGACACAACCTTCTCAAAAAAGGCAGGTGGCAATATTACACATCATTGGGGATGCCCCAACATGACAAAAGATCTTACACCATCTAGGAAAATCATCATTCTGACTGGGCTTCGCTTGATTCACCCGAAATCTTCCAGCTCTTGTCAAGCACGTTATGAACGACCTCCGGTCGAAACCTTGTTCAATTAAAACGAAGATCTTCCAGGCGTTAGAAATTTTACGGATAAAATTCACTCAATTAATAAATCAAAGTTCTTGGGACTCTTCAAACCCAAATTTTCCGCCAAGTTCAAAACGCACACCAAACCCTCCATTTTTTAACAACGGGCAAACACCTACAACATTATTTAAGCAAATGAATTTTTTACCACCTGAAAACATTTTTAATTTTCCAGGGTGAGACAGACCACTGAAATAACAATTTATTGGAATTTTTTGTAAAACGATCCCAAGAATCAAGAAGTTTATATCCCCCGACACATTAACCCCTTCACTCATTTTCGCGAGGGTTATACATAATCGCCGACGAAAAATTTTTTCAAAAAGCATTACCTTTAAATTTGTCACGCTTGAACTGGTGCAGAAATAGCATGATCAAGATTCTTTTGCAAAACACTTTGGAGAAACATTCAATCTACCAGCAAAATCATTTCAAAAGGGAAACCCCTCTTAATAACTGGGGAGACTCAATATGTTACAGGGGGCAAAAATCATTTCAAACTTGATGCCTTGTATTAAAACTTGAGGGTTTTTTTAGCCGCGTTTCTTTTATGGCCCTAAAATGATATCTCATCGGGCCCCTTCAAAACCGAAATAATACCCGGTAAACAGAAATTATCTATGGGTATTTTTTAAATCCAAACAAAAAAACCTAACATCCTCATGCCCCTTTTTTTCTTTACCTTCTGTTTATTTTGCCCGGAGAAACATGAATAAATTTTAAAATGCTCAGCCGATCCCACCCTTGCCATTGAAAAGATAGATTATACAAAACGGTTTTGGGAAGGCCCCACCTCATTTAAAGAGGGGTTGAATGGCAAAATTCGCATATTTAAGGGGACTCCGCGACAAAAAAGTTCATAACGCCCATTTTTCAATAAACAAATTCCCGTCACAACTGCACATATTTAGTATGCTACTTTATCCCCGTTTCAATGTGTGAAAATTTTCCCAACAAACCACGCTAACTGGGGACGTAACTAATCCTACAAACCTTCCCCAAATTTTCCCGCTCGAATTTCAGCCCCCACAGACAATTGGTTTTTTGTATAATAAAAAAGGGGCTACAACGGACGTAGGCCCCTTTTAGCTAAGGGCAACAGGGGCCCTTACAACACCCCAACGAAAGGAGGTACCCCAATAAATCGGTAATTGGGGTTCATTACAGCATAAATTTTGATGAATTTGAATGTAAGGTTTTCTCGACCAAAAAGATCTTGAAACTTTGAAATTTTTAAACCACCCTTTTATTAAAAACCCCCAGGGCTATAATAGTTACTGATTTGCAGATTTTGGGTCGTACAGTAACCCCAACCTTCTTTTATCCCTGATTTTTATTCTTCTCCCCTTATTGCTCCTTGAAGTACTTATTAAAATACTACATCTTTCAAAACCAAAATTCACTTTCAAAGATGCTAAAATATTGGGGTTGCCCCCCTTTTAAAGGTTTGGGGGGCAGTACATCGCATGTAGGTATCCAGGGTCTGAGAAACCCTCTAAGGAATCATGTGCGATTCAGGCGACGCTTCAGGACGGTATTGTCCTAATGGTGATGACTATATTGGGGGGGCAACACACTGAATTTACCCCAATTTAAAAACGTTTTTACCCCTTTACAAGCAAATTTGAGACTTCCCCTTTTAAAAACCGGTTGCCCAACTTCAACAAAATTTCGGGTTTGGGGGCCTTTGGTCAAACGCTTTATCACTGCTAAGCCCCCCGATTTTTACTGTCTATTTTCCCCAAACCCCCACAACGGGCGGGGCCTTTGGGCATTCATTGGGGCTAAAAGTGCTTTGCAAGGGTTATACCAAATTTTCCCTTACTTCCCCCTTTTGGAAAAAGCAGAACGACCTCCAGAAAAGCGGAGGGGACTGAATTTTACATGAATTTTGCTAATGCCAAAAACTTAAAAACAGGCAAAAGGGCTTATTTTCCCCAGATTTTTCAGATAAATTTGTGGATTTTTACAGATGGTCGTTTAAAACAGGGCATAGGTGCAACCCTTACGTAAAAGAACAACAAACTTCACTTTCTGGTTTTTCAGTGCCAAATTAAGAAAACACCAATTTCATGGCTCCTTGTGGATCGAACGCTAGCAATCGCCGCGCTATTAAAAATTTCATCGATATTGTTAAAACTAAGCATGGGCATTTTTTTGACGGATAGAAGCCGGGTTTAAACATGAAACTTTACAGGGGGGAGTTTTCTGCTAGTCCCCGATTTACATCGTTTTTGTCATTACGCCGGGATAACTTAACATCGGCTTTAGCTGGATCTGCAAACATACCCTCAGACTTTGTAGTCGCAATGCCCCAACCACAGAACCGCCTGTCAATTCCCCCTTTTTTAAATAGAAACTGAAAGATCTTTCCATCAGTCCCAAATGAAAGACATTTGAATAATTTTACTAATTACCTTTCACAACCCCTTCGCATGGTTTTAAAATACAATCTGACGCCCTACCTTTTGCAGAAAACCCTGCTCATCTTTAAACAAGGCATCCCCTTTAAAAAAACTTTTTAAATTAAAAATTTAAAAGTTATTTTAATGTGGCTCTATCGCAAGGATAACTATTTTGTGTACGAAAAAAGATCCCCTTCCTTACAAAAAACTCATAGTTGTACCTCGCTTCAGTCATAGACGGACTTGTGAACAGCACTTTGCATCTGAAATTTAAAACCATCCGACAAAGCATCAAATGCAACTTGTAATGAAAAAGACACTTTTTGCTTCTAGACTTAAATAATGCTATTGACAGCGTCTGTGAATCATGTTCATACTTGTACTTCTTTGCAGAATATCAGATACTTTAAAAAACAAACAACTGCCCCTCCACCAGAGGTTGTGGAAATTTTTTTGCAACTGATGTTTTTAAACGAAAAAAAACAATTGATATTTGCTTTCGTGAAACGTAAGCTCATATTTACCTCAGCTTGTATAATTTGAAAATAAAAAACATGATACACTACGTGTCGCTTTGTTGAAAACTTATACTCGGATTACAACCCCTTGAGGGTCCAAGTGCTATCATCAGATGTGATGCAGCTCCAGGATTTGTAGCCTTTGCGAGAAGACGAAAAACTCAAGTCACTTGGGATTGTACTTGAAATTGGTTGCGCGAAAAAAGAAATAAAACCCCGTTGAGAAAACAATTTTTGAGTTTTAAAAGAACTATCGCCATGATCCCCCCTGGGGTCCATTCAGAATTAGACTGTATTTTATTGCAAGACGAATTTACGTATTTGTAATGTGGGGTTATCATCACGGAATTTTTACCCCAACGAAAAACCCTTTTTAAAATAAAAAGTACCTTTTTCGGGGTAGAGCTCTCATTTTAACAGCATAAAACCGCCTAGTTAAACATACGTGAAAAAATAAAATCAAGGACATAAGCCCTTGTCTTCAAGGTTATCATTGCGATATTGTTTATCTGTTAAAGAAAAGTAAAATAGCCGGACGATATCTAATTTTATCTATTTAAATTCATGGGTTTTCATTTTAAAAAAATTTTTGTCACAGTTTAAAAGGGTACATCATACAAAAAAAACTTTGTGGGGTGCTACAGAGTTCCAAGCAATTTAAGTGAAATCAAGGTAAATATTTATAAAGACATTTAATGAGGACGAAGACGCTAAACCAAATTTATTTAAATTTCCGGGCACTTGTCTCTCCCGCATAGAACTCCAAATCAACCCAATGTGAAAATAACTTACTTTGGACTTTCTACAGAAGTATTATGAGCATGATATAAACTTCTAGTCCTTCTAATTGAACTCCCGCCACCATTAATACAAGTGACACACAAAGGTACCGAAAGCACTCAACCTTACTCAATGACTATCATTGCTTAAACCGATTTCAACATTATAACACCAGAATCATTTTCTCTTAAGTCAATGTTACTTAGTTCGTTTTAAATTCAACATATTTTCTAAATGTTTTAAATGATTAAATGTTGCTTAATACATAAAGATGCTGTATGTTGCTTAAAAATTAACCATAGTCAAACATGGTTGCACTAATTGTATCCGTACTTCCTAGGGAAAGGAAAAAAGAAGTCACGCCACTATATTTATAGTGGTCAATGACCTATGAACATTATTTGTTACTACACATAATATGTAAGGGAGTTGTCTCCCTTGTTTTTAGCTCCCATTTGTATTTCATAAGGAAAGACATTTTGTGCTCGTGTTAAATAAACAGTTATATCAAGTCTATCCCGTATTCTTGTTTACTGGCGGTGGCCACGAGATAATAAGTCGTGGCCACGAGATTAAAATATTGAGGCCACAAGATAATAAGTCGTGGACACGAGATAATAAGTAGTGGCCACGAGATAATATCTTGAGGCATCAAGATTATAAGTCATGGCCACGAAGAATAAAATAAAACTGCGAATGTCACCTTTTATGCCATCGTAGTCTTTAGTGTTGGGATTTTCAAATATTTTTTTATTTAAAGCAACAATGCGACATTAAGCTTGTGCATCAGCATTATCACACAGACAAAATAATAATCTGTTTCAGATCAAAAGTGGGCTGCTCTGGTGGGGTTTGGCGGGTAGACCGTGGCCTCTGGCCATTAACAGACTCAATCGAACGAGCCTGGAACATTTATAATTTTTGCCGTCTTGGACGTTCTTTAGTGATTGCCTTCATTCAATAGCATGTTTTGAATCAACACAATTTGAACCCATTTGCAACATTTGTACTAAAAAATGGTAAATTTGCTATTATATATATAGTATATATAAAGTAAATCGTCATTATAAATAATTCCTAATGTTAAATCACGGAGAGAGGGGAGTATCCTTACCTACAGATTTTTCTGAATATGCTATAGAAACTGCAGTAGCGTGTCCACATATTGTAGGCGGAGTTTAAAAACGTGTATGCATGAAAAAATTATTCATGATTAAGTACAATTATTTAACAATTGCCAATGATTTCACTTGGCCTAAAATTTTGGAATGGGTTCTAGTTTACTATTAAATTAAGATATATCATATCAAGATGATACTCATAAAGTGAAAATGAACAGAAACCATAGCCTTATTCCCCTGTACATTAATAGCAACATGTACGTATCCATGGGAGCTAGGTGTCATGACACCAACCGGGATTATGTTTTAGAATGATAATTATATTGGAACATTTATTTACGTTTTTTGTGTGTGTTTGCTTTTTTATGTGAAGTCACACACACACAAAATGTACTCATGACCAAACATAAAAAACAAGTAAAACGCCACATCACACATATCTTTTTGTCAAATTTCTTTTGTTAAATCATGAGTGTCAGAAATATTTTCTGTCATTGTCTACCGGAACACTGACGTTATCTTTTTTCTGGATGTCAAATATGTCCATTCGTTATACTTTTAGATTTTTTGTATTCATTGTGCGAAGCAGAATGAATACAGAGTTATAAGTACAATCTCAAAAAAAGGTAGGCAGAGTGGATTTGCTGAACAGCATCCATCCGCTTATACGTCCGTGACATAAAGTAGTTCATGATTTGCACTTAAATCGCTTTAAGCATACGCTAAGCGATGACTTATCTGTCCCAATGTTGCAAAAAATTATGTTAAAGTTTTTTCTACCCGAAAATCATGCACTTTATTCATGTTTGACATCTAAAAACATCGATAAAAATTTCCTGTATTTCTACGCTACAAAATTATTATTAACGCATGCGCAGACTCACAATAATTTATCGAAGAGAACAACACGTAAGAGAAATTGGCTCAGGAAAGAATCAACAACCATCGCACATATTGTAAGTAAATAATTTGAGTTATTTTTTTTTCATTGATTATCACTTTATATATTTATTCATTACATAACTTGACGAGTTATTTTACGGGAAATTTGAATAAACGGCCAAGTTCAAAAACACTTTGATGATCGGGCCGCTCGTCATTTTGTCATTTACGTAATTTTCCCTATAATTCGAAATGAAAAGTGTTAGAAATGTTTCGATTTGAGACCAACTTATCCACTGATTTTGATCATTGTCATGTTTTTTGTTGTTTTACTCGTTGTCA
>NW_026857870.1:0-6920 GCF_026571515.1 Ruditapes philippinarum | reverse complement strand
CTTTATCCCAAAAAAAGGTGACGGACGACACCATGGAGGTGGTGAATATTTATGATAGTAGGCACGTGCTTATACCTGCAACTAACTATGCATCATTTAACATTGACGGGGTAGTCGCGACTTCGTTAGCGGATGCAATGGATAGAGCTTTGACAACCGTTTACAGGTCGCAAGGGCTATTCCAAACTTTGAGCGACCTCGATAACAGTACCCTTAAAAAAATACAACAGGGTAATATCGACGGCGGTAAGGATGGCAGTACAGTGTTTATAAATATCACTTTGCCATTTGAGCAAACGGCGTATCTAGTGATACTATCTTGTGATAACGTGTTCAACGGCGAAGTGATGTCGACCATGCTTATACATAATATTAGAGGGGTGGTCAACGTGGCGGCTTCGAATTTGTTAAATTCGGATTTTAACACAAATGTTGTCAATATAAACTCACAACCGTCCTCGACCAACGTCCATGCATACACGTTTCCAAACAATAACATACTAACATTTAGTGTTGAGAACAACACTAGCGAAACCGCACTATTTAAATACACATTATTAGCTTTAAATTAAAAAAATATGACTTTTAAAATCAGAAAAAACAGTATAATACGAGATTCTTTTAACAAGATTTATAACGACTGCGTAATCCACGATTCGGATTTCCTTCACCTCGGCACTGGAGAAATATTGCAATACTTTTGTGTGATAGCTAACGTAAAGGTAGTGCAAATAGACATTGATGCTGATGGTAAACAGGTGAAAACAAACAAGACAGAGCAACGCGAGGTGCTGAAAATGTATAGTATTTTTAAGAACGACGCATTTGCTACCCCCACCACTGCAACGGTAGGTAGTGACCAAAACACCGATGCTTTCAAGCACCTTAAAGATGGGGGGAAGTACGAGGAATTGAGTAATATAAAGTTTGGTCAACTGTCGTCTGCAGACTTTTGGTACTTCTGCAGACCAAGGAGTGCAGGTGCAGGGTTAGACTTTGTAAATAAGATTTCAAAAGACGAAAAGAAGCTATTTCGAAAGTATTTGTTAGCAAACATGGTGGTCGATAATGTCAACTATACAGCGTATAACAAAAGTAGGGTAGCTGGGGACACGGAGATACAAAATAGTTTTGAATAATAAATAAAAAATCATGAAAATAGAAAAAGGAGAAGGCGAATTAATTTTTAAAAACGAAGAAGGCGACACCGTCAAAGTGCTATCGCCTGATGCCAGCTACTCCATTAGAGAGGCGCGTTTTCTAAAGGACACTATCACTAATCATAGGGTCGCAAACAGCTGACGAACTCGACGAGTTTAATATCTACGGCAAGGTATTACCGAAATAGACGGTGTAGCGTTCACCTACACTAACGTTTTTGATCTAATATCTACCATCCGTCCTGTCATCGACGCCGTCGCAAGCAGTGGAGAGATGGTAAGTGGGGGCAGCATCAAAGTAGGTGCGGACTACGCCGAACTTCCCAAAGCGGGGACAGCCGCGTTTGCACTTTTTGAAGGTCAATCCAATGCCAACGGGACGCAAGCGCTCCCTACAGGGCAACAGATAACAAACATTGCCTAAACGTGTTCATCCTTCGGAGGTCAACTGCAGTAGCAGGGGGTAATTGGACTGCCGAAAGCACTTGGACTTGGACAAACTTACAAGTAGCTTAGCGATTAAAATTTAATTCAAGCCAGGACTGGTCATTTCAAAAAAATTTGACCTACCGAATTTGCACGGGAGTGGCAGGCAAAAGACGGGGGGTGAAAATTTACCCGACCTTTATCTATGCCACTTGTCCCATGGAGGGTAATGGATTTTACCACTTACCAACCAGCGAAAATAGTAGGTTTAACCCCAACGGTGACTACGCTATAGCCGCGAAAACATATGGTATGGGTCGCTAAAAAGTCCACGCCTGGGCTCTTAAAAATTTACTGGAAAACAACAAGCAAATAGTACATCTTGGTTTAATTCATAACCAGTGGGAACAAGATTCCAAAATAGAAAGTGCTGCTAATGCTTATCTTTTTTGGATTGAGAGTTTCTTGTCTGAACATGAATAAAGTTAGCAGGGCTAACCGTGCCTTTCACGTATGTTAATACCCGCGACAGATGGGTTTAATAACCTTTATGCTTTCTAATCAAACCATTGTTTCAAGCATGGCTAGTTTAGGAGGGCGAAGGGTTACACGGTTAGACCCTAAAGCACTATCAGCTTACGATGAGAGTATTAAAACACAAAGTGGGTATAGAGGGATATACACGGACGCAAGACATTATAACTTGGCTGCGTTTGACGAATTGGAGGCTCAAATCTGGGACAAGGAAGGACATCGAGGGCTATTGTTGACCTCTGTACCTTCTGCAAGTGCAACTTCAACTACTACTCCTACTGGTGCTGCAGATGCATTGTCATATGCAGCGAACGACTTCTTGGTTGGCACTACGCCAATAACTTTTGATGGTATATCGCTGATTGCCAGCACTGGCGCTGCTGATGCAGAAGCACAAGCATGGACGGTGGCACGTCGTGCCATCGATCGGAAGAAAACACTTTGAAATAGCCAAAATTGCAGGGACGTATTGGATGGTCTTTGACAATATGCCAAACGACAATGTGTTTGGTTCGCTTTATGTAAGTGTTTTAGCTGGCGCCAAAGTTGTCATTAACTGCTGGTTTTGGATTGGTGGATATAGGGGGTGGCACGTTGGCAAAAATATTGGCAAAACTTGGGCGGGGTTGTCTTTTCAAATAACAATACCAACGACCAAGCTAAACTCCCCCACCGCGACAAAAGTAGGCTCGGTTTGTTTGGTCGTTTAGAGCGTCAACTACACCTAATAAAATTTAAAACTATTGAAGCTGATAAAGCAGGGCTACCCTTTGGAACAGGGGGGGACGGTCCTATAACGGAGGATGTAGACTTGAAATTTTCACTCCTACCCGGGAGTGACGTCAACAATTGGAACTTCGTTGTAAGTTACAAGCTGTCAGTGATGACACCTATGGAGTGTTGTTAGATCACGGGGACATACCTACATCTAACTTCCACCCCAACACTGTTGCGGGGGGGCAAATGGCATTGGTAATAGGGGTTGGATATGCTCAAAGACCTGCGATAGCCACTACTTTGGATATCCCATCTTTTGGCGTTGAGAGTGAAGAATGACATGAAAACGTTTTTGCAAGCATAATAGTACTTTGGATTGTTAATTTCGGCAATGGTGACAGCGGTATTAACTGTTCCTTTGTTCCTATTCTTTCATATGGGCTGGTAAACAGGCATTTATAAACTCGATTTACTTCTCTTTTGCGGGCAACGGCGAGCCTCATTGCATCGCCGTTAGGCTTTGTGTACACACTTGTGTTTTACAGATGCACCTATTTCAAGCTATTTTTTACGCTTGATGGTCGCGGAAAATCAAAGAGGCAACGCATTTATGTTTGCTATACTTAATGACTTTTTAAAAACAAAAAACGGCTACCCTTTTGGCAATCCAGATGAGACGATTTCATCTGTTTTGGGGAAAAATAAGCAAAAAAAGACTTTGACTTGGGTTGGTAACCAGATATCTAAGATGCTAAACGCGTTTGAAGCGAACCACACCATTGTGTCGATAGAAAAAGATGAGAAAAATGGATCATATTAATGATAAAAACGTCGTCGACGAAGTGAAGAAGCACTACCATTATCTTGTATGGTGCTGATGACGACGGGTTAATCCAACAAATTAAAGACCTCCGCAAACGCCTGGGTATCAGAACAAAGTAATGATATTACGTAGCCTTCGTGGTGACGGCGATAAGCGGAAAATCGATAATAGACATATTCAAAAACCTTTTATTTGCATTATGACACTGCCAAAACGAACCAAAAGAGCCAAAGTATATTCATTCCCTCCTTTGCAACGTCCTAAAACTACTGGGGGGATGCTAATGCTCGTTAAACTTCCTGTATATCTTACGCTTAGCGAAACCCTAAGCCATGAATCGAGGGCTTAAGGCAGCGTCTACCGTGGCTGGGATTTATCGAACAGGTTCGTAATGACGCGCGAAGAGCGCGCCGAAGCTAACGCGAATGTCCAAAAGACGATTATTTCGTTCGCAGAAAAGACATTTGACGGCACAACCGTGAGAAGCAGGGCACGTCGCAAGATAGCCTTTGCGTTTTGCACTGTATTTTTGGCTCTGGTGGTTGCGGAACTGGTCATTTTAGCCCTTGGCATGTGGCTGGATGTCAACACTTTGAAGGTGGAGAACAAAATAGTCGAACCTTTTGAATATTTTTATCGCCAGCAGTGGTGTCTATTATATTTTTTTTACTTCGGCAGCTACGGAATAGCTGGTATAATGACCAAAAAGCCGCGAGGTGTAGACAGGCTGAAAGGCTGGCAAACAAGGCAACAGCGTCAAATCAGCGCGAAGAACGGATAGAGAGGCGTCAAATGAGACGTTTGAACAAGAGAGATAGATGAATGATCTAACATTGTATCGTTTTTCGTTTTTACCAATGAGAGCACTTTAGGTGCTTTGTTCGTGGATGAGTACTTTGAGTGCTACACTTTAGAGGATGCGATGCGCGAAAACAAGGTTTTACGGCGAAACGTGCATACCTTTAGGTACTTATGAGCTTCATAAAAAGAGAACACGGAGGTTTTTACAAGCGTTATACAGAGCGTTGGGAGTGGCACAAGGGTATGGTGCAGGTAAATAATGTGGTAAACTTTGAAAATATCCTGATTTCATTGCGGGAACATCGCCGCAGACACTAAAGGGTGCATCCTTGTTGGTAACACTTTGAATAATAACAACATAGATGACGGTTTGTGGGCGATTCAAGGCGTGCGTACGAGGTTTTGTACCCCAAAATCTGGGAAAAAGCTGGAAGATAATCGTTAATTTGACGACTTTGAAGGTCACAACAATATAATTTTGGCGTTTTTAAACAGTCATTTTATTTTTTTTGTAGTTTTTGCCTCTAAGATTTAAAATCTAATTTGTTTTTTTGGCTAAAAATCTGAAAAATACCCTGTTTTTTCACACCCCATTTTTCTAAAAACGTAAACTAATTTCATTTTTCAGTAAAAAATTAGTTTTAGAAGGTCATTTTTAGTAATTAAAACACATTCATTTTTTCGTTTTTTCCTATTTTTTCACGAGAGATTTCAAAATCTAATTTGATTTCTCGGCTAAAAACGAAAAACGATCTATTTTTCACCACTGTTTTTCTAAAAATTTCAAAACTAATTTGATTTTTAGGCAAAAAATTGAAATTGACCCGTCCACTTGGCGGTTTTGTGTTTCATTTTTCGTTTTTGCTCGTTTTTTTACGGGAGATTTTTCAAAACTAATTTCATTTTTAACCAAAAATCTGAAATTGCACCTCCACTTTGCAGTTTTGTGTTCCAATTTTCATTTTTTATCATTTTTTCACGGGAGATTTTTAAAATCTAATTTGATTTTTAACCAAAAAATTGGGAAAAGCTGGAAGATAGCCGTAATGTGACGAACTTTGAAAGTCACAACAATAAATTTTGGCATTTTTTAAACAGTCATTTTATTTTTTTTATTAATTTTGTTTTTTAGAGGAGTTGCAGAGCGGTCGAAATGCGGCGGTCTTTGAAAACCGTTGAACTGAAAAAGTTCACGGGGGTTCGAATCCCTCCTCCTCTGCATTGTTTAACCCCCCAAAAACCTGCATACAATGGGTGTCCAAACGTATATTTTTGAAAATTTTAAGAGCCCATCTCAAATAATCCGCATCATTTTGCAAAATCCACTTCACCGTCTCCCCCTTTATACTTGCCGGTTCGCCAAATACTGTAAATATTTTAAAGGTTTTGACTGTTTTATCTTCAAAATATTCTTTAAATCATTGTCGGGGCATTAGTCCGTGGCTATTTTTGAAGGAACCATTTGAGATATTCGATGTTCTTTTTCGGCAATTTCGCCGAAACTTTGCCCCTTATATTTTGCCAAATTTCAAAAAGTTAGTTGTATTTATAGTTTTTCATAGATGTTTTCACCTAACACGGTTTTACCCTGTGTCATAGCTTTGTTTATTTTTTGTTTTCCAATTGCCCTCCAAGGCATAAAACCTTGACTTTTTTACTTATTTTTGTTTCAAATTCACGTTTATTCAGGTGCATGGCTATCCGTTGGGACGAAGCACGTGCATAAACCCCTCCTGCATAGTTTTCAAAGACGAAACATTAACCCATTCGACATTGTCGGTGGTGGGCTTGTCAAGAAGTGACACTTAAATCACTCGCACTATCGATGCTGGCATGCTTTTGAACTGATGGTAGAGAGCCATTGCTTCATGTTTTCGCTAGCAACAAGCTTATGGGCGCTAGCTGCCAGCGTAAATGCCTCCGCCCACATAGCACCTATGTCTAAAGTGTGAGAACCTGCCAATTAACACCTCCAAGTTCGATCGGGAGGAAGCGACGGTTATTTCTGAATCGTTTTTAAACTCCAAATTATTTGAAGTTATGAATAAACTAGCCATCCGTTGCTCGTTACTAGCATCGCGGCGATAGCTACGTCGCACATTGCAGGAGGTCATCGTGGCTAGTTCTTTGTACGTTTCTGTTGGGACTGAATTTTTGTCGTTATGGTGAAAATTCGTCAATCATAACACCAATGTTGTCGACCATACGCACATAATTGTCTGCTGGATTGCCATTACTTCTAAAAAACACCGACGGAGAGGTAATTTGAGAAGTCTTTGCCCCATTTTTAAAGGCTTTATTGGGTGCGTGGAAGTTAGCTCCAAAAAGATGCTTGCAAAAGAGGTTTTTTCCCGTATTTTTGTCTCCGACAAGCGACAAAATCAATTCATTCGGAGTGCGTTTATTATTTGTGCCGCTGCTTTGACGATAAACAGCTTAAAATACTGTAAAATCCCAAA
>NW_026857869.1:0-10037 GCF_026571515.1 Ruditapes philippinarum | reverse complement strand
TTCATAAGGGCCTTGTTGAGTGAATACATTATACTGAAGTTGGACCAATTAACTTATAATATGTGACCAATAAACTTGTATGTATTCCATATTATTAACCAGGTTTTCAATTTTGAAAATCCTGGTTATTAGATTGGGGTATGGCGGGCGGATGGGCGGGCGTCAAACGAAATTGTGTCCGCTCTGTAACTGTTCAACCCTTTGAAGAATTTTTGATGAAACTTCAGACAAATGTTTACCACATCAAGATGACGTGCAGAACGCATGTTCGCCATGGCTGGCTCCAAGGTCAAGGTCACAGTGACATTAACATTGAAAATCCTGTCCGCTCTGTAACTCTTCAACCCTTTGAAGAATTTTGATGAAACTTCAGACAAATGTTTACCACATCAAGATGACGTGCAGAACGCATGTTCCGCATGGCTGGCTCCAAGGTCAAGGTCACAGTGACATTAACATTGAAAAATCCTGTCCGCTCTGTAACTCTTCAACCCTTTGAAGAATTTTTGATGAAACTTCAGACAAATGTTTACCACATCAAGATGACGTGCAGAACGCATGTTCCGCATGGCTGGCTCCAAGGTCAAGGTCACAGTGACATTAACATTGAAAATCCTGTTTATCATACTTTAATTTTGTCCGGGCCATTTCTCTTCAACTAAAAAAGCTATGGACTTGAAAACTTCATAGGATGATAGATCTCATTAAGAAGAAGTGCAGTGCACAAGAACAGGTACTCTGCACTTCCTAATTTTGAGTTATTGCCCTTTGTTAATTTTCATACTTTATTTTTGTCCGGGACATTTCTCCTAATGTATAAAAGCCATGGACTTGAAACTTCATAGGATGATAGGTCTCATTAAGAAGAAGTGCAGTGCACAAAGAACAGGTACTCTGCATTTATTATTTTTTGAGTTACTGCCCTTTGTTTATTTTCATACTTTAATTTTGTCCTTGTCATTTCTCCTCAAGTATGAAAGCTATGGACTTGAAAACATCATAGAATGATAGATCTTATTGATAAGAAGTGCAGTGCACAGAAACTGCTGCTCTGCACTTCTTATTTTTTGAGTTATTGCCCTTTGTTATTTTTCATATTTCATTTTTTCCTGGCCATTTCTCCTAAACTATATTATTCACAAGGCGACACATCCGACTCGCGGAGTTCTAGTTTCCTTATACAGAATATAATTATAGTGAACACTTCCTCTGTGGCAATTCCTCCTACATTATTCATGTTTTACATTGCACATAGTTACATTGTTTGTTGCTTGTATTTGTATTTCAAATACAACATATTTATCAACAATGGTGATAATTGAAAACCTGGTTTCATGGCATTGCCATGTTTCTTGTTTTTGCTATTGTTATGGGTTTTACAGGCACCTGCAGTTTACTGTATGTGTGTGCGTGTTAGACAGAAGGCATGGAAATTAGTACACCTATAGATTAAATTCGTTTTTATTTTGCTGTGGGTTACACACTAGGAGCGTATTTTACAATTTTTTAGGATTTAGAAAGAAAATTGATTTCATGGAAATCAATGCAATGTTTTTTTTGAATGTAGTATTATATAGGAAAGGATTTATTTATAGTGTAAGGTTTTCTTTTTGTATCCAAACAAATGCAGTGACTTGTTTTTTAAAACCAAAGTGACAAATTGTATAAAATGAACTTTCGGTTAATAAAGAAAAAAAAAAGAATTTTCTTTTGATGAAAAATGTTCATATTGTTAATATATTTTTCTTCAGTGATTTACCGACCATGTATACACACACTATGCAGTTTATTGATTTTCTTTAAAGCATATGCAAGTTAAACACAGCGCAGTGTTTAAATTTCTTTACATTGTGTTAGAAATACTACTTATGTACAGGTGTACAAACTATGCAATTTAACTATTTCTGAAATTATTTTTTTTCCAGAATTATGCAATTTAATTACACAGTGGGTGCAAAAAAAACTTATTTACAATGTTTTTCAAAACCTCACACAATTACACAGAATATGCATTACACGGACTATGCAGTGTTCTTTTGAATTTGTCTTTACATACTGCTGTGAATTTTAACTGAATAAAACAACGATAGAAAGAATTACAGTTTTGTTTTGATTTTATAGCTCTTCTGGGCACAAAGTGCTCAGAATAACTTTGTGTGATCAAAATTCGTCCTTCCTCCGTCCGTGGTCAGCTTTTTTCAAACCCACTAGGTCAAATTCGATGAAATTTTCTTGGGATGTTCCTAGCTTGAAGCACAACTAAAAATGTTGAAATGATTCTGATCCATTGAACATCTGGGTCAGGAGGACTAAAAATAGATTTTTAAAATGAAATCTTTAAATATCATCTCTTTAATAGCATAGAACTTAGATATTTTGTGTGTAGCATCATCTAATGGAACTACAGAAATTGTTCAAATTATAGCCATGTGGTCAAAATTTGCCCCGCCTCGGGACCACTTATATAGCTTTATATAGGATATTAATACACTTATTACTATATATAGTAACAAAATCGCCTATGATTTCAACTGATTATGAGTGTCACGTGACCTATTATGAGTGCGGCCCGGGGCCGAGAACTAGTTAAAATACATTTAAGTTGACAATGTCGAGAGCATGATATTTGATTTGTAGAATTGCCTTGTGGACCTCTGCACAAGTTATGTGTCACTAAGTTTGTTCAAATAAAAGGCCTGGCCCCTGTGTTCACAAATCAAGTGATCCTGATTTATGTTACTAAAATTCATCGTGATTTGCTAGAATTAAATGGTAAATATTTCATTTGTAAAACATGGCTGAATTGCAAAGAAACCAAACTATTTTGGGATAAAATCTACAAATAACAAAACATACAAAAAATTCGGATCAACTGTAAAATGCCCATATCTTGTAAAAATAACAATAGATTTATTCTAAAATTTCATAAACCTGTTTTATCAAGTAAATGCTGAATATTAAATCCATAAGGATAAATAATGGAGAATATTTGAGTTTTTAAAGATCTTAAATCTTTTTGAACACGGGGCCTGGCCTCGCGTTCACAAAGATTTAAGGATCAAGATCAGGATCAAATTTAAAAACTCAAACATTCTCCATACTTTATCATCATAGATTAAATATTCCATATTAACTTGATAAAACTGGACCTGAAATAGCATGTTTATGAAATTTTATGATAAATTTATTGTTTTTTTTACAAGAAAAGGGCATTTTACGTTAAACCCAAATTTTTTGATCTTACCTCTTTTTTATCCGATTATTTTTTTTTTTGGTTTTTTTTTTTCCCCAATTTTACCCAAAAGGTTTTTCCGGGCCAAAAAAAGAAACCCAAATTTTTTTTGGAATTTTACCAAAATTTCTAACATAACTACTTTTAATTTCTAAAAAAAACAAAAAAAATTAAAACCCAAGGATCTTTTCTGATCCTGATCTTTTTTGGAAAAAGGCGGGCGGGGCCAAAACGGCCCAAAACCCTGGGGCACGTTGGATTTTCCCTTAGGGATATTAAGTTAAATTTTCCCTAGAGCAAGATTTAGATAATTTGGCATAACTTTTGGTCGACTTCTAAAAATTAATTTTGATAAAAAATGAAACGGGGGGCCCAATTTTGGGCCCCATCCATGGGGTCGTGGGATTTTCCATTGCAACCATTTTACTTTTCCAAAGCCATACCATGGGCTTTCTAAAGCAACCATGACTTACATAACTACCTCCAAAGGCAGCCTTGGCTTCCATTGACCCCAAGCAACCATTGAGTTCCCTAGCAAACAAAACTTTCCCGGCAAACCAGTAACCATTCCCATAGTAACCCAACTGGGCTAATCCAAGCAACAACTGACTTTCCTTTGCGATTATGACCTTCCCAGGACAGTGGATCGACTTTCCATAGCAACCAAAAGACTTTCCAAACAATCTTTGAACTTCCATACAACCAGACTTACCATAACAACCATTTAACTTTCCAAATAATCCAGTACTTCCATACAACAATTATGTTCCCATAGAATCATTGGGACTTTCCAAGCAACAGTGACTTCAAAACATCCATTGAAATTCCATAGAACACGATTGTATTACCCAATTTGACTTTCCAACTAACCACCTACTTCCAAAGCAACCATGATTTTAAAAGCAATCATTAACTTTCCATAGTACCCATGCTGAAAAATTGTCCACTTTTAAATGCGTTCATAAACAACCTTTTACACTACAGAATTCAAGGGATTTTTCTGAATTCTAGTTTTTAAGTTTTTTTACTATAATTTCTTTATTTCTTTAAGGTATTTTCTTCAAACTTTAAATATAAGTTTAGTCATCAACCCATCATATGTGACAAAGTTTACCAACTCTAGCACAAAATTTTATCAAAACCTCCCTTGAACTTAAAAAATTTTCATGAAAAACAATATTGTTTTTTTTTTAATAACTTCTTTTTTTCTGAATGTATCCTACTTCAAACTTCATAATATATGTTTCTTATTATCAACTCAATATTTGTGAGAAAGTTTTGCAATACTCTAGCAAAGACTATTTCCAGAAATTATGCCCCCTTTTGAAATAGACTTTTTTTTTCGAGAAATTGAGGTAATTTTTTACTCCAACTTCTTCAATCATGAAATTTTTTTTCAAACCCCAATCATAAAAAGCCCAATTTTATAAATCTGCATCCATTTTTCCAAAATTACTTTTCCCAAAACTTTTTTTTTTCTTTTTCGTTTTTTTAACTTCTTTAAAATTTAAAATTTCAAAAAAAAACATTCATTAATCCCTTCATTACAAATTCTTTTTAACACCCCCATCAGGTAACCTTGCACTTATTTCAAGAGTTTTTTCCCCCTTTTAAAAATTTTTTTTAAAAAAATTTTAAATTTTTTGGAAAAACAGGAGTTTAAAAAAAACTAAAAGGTTCCTTCTCCGCCAAAAAAAAAAACGGGTTCCGGGAAATCATTTTTTCAACAAAATTTTTAAAAAGAAACATAATGAAGGCCCAAAATCCTTTCAAATTGGGGTTTCTAACCGTGGGGGATTTATTTTTGGCTTGCAAAACTGGGATAACTTTTTTCTTTTAAGGGAACTTTTTCTAAAGAGATTTTGCTAAACTTTTAAAACCTGTTTTTCTTTTCTTAAAAAAGACTCGAATCATGAGGCAGAAATCCAAAAATCTTGCAAACCACCCCATTTAAACCCAAATTTTACCCCCAAAAACCCCTTTTTGAAAGACCTTTCTCAAAAACCTAAACTTTTTTTTATTTAAAATTGGAAAACCCTTTTCCCCACAAAATTTAATAACTTTTTAAAAAATTTGCTAAAATTAGCCCTAGCCCAAACTTATTTACTGCGCCCCGAAAAATTTTGGGTCCTTTTTTCGTGTCGGGACAATATGCGTTTCTGGTAAAACAAATTTCAACCCACACGAAAATACTGAAATTACGGGCACTCAATTTTTTTGAAATTACCCAAAGGGACGATTTTTTGTTGGGGAAATTTTTTGTTTCCCCTTTTTAAAACCTTTTTCCCAAAAACTCCCGGGGGATACTGACTTAAAAATTTAACAATACTACTGTCCTTTTAAAAACCTTTGGGAATTTTAAATTTTAATAAAAAGAAAAAATTTAATTTGGCCGTTTTATCTTTTTTAAACTTGGGAACTCTTTTTACACCCCTAAGTTTTTTTGGGGGTTTTAATAGGGGTTTTGGCGTTCCCGGGGGCGCTTTACCCCGCAAGAAGCCACGTTGCACGGACATTAATGGATAATAACGTTTTCATTTTTAAAGCCCGTATTTGGGGGGAACAAAATTTCCAGGGGGAATTGCTTCTTAGGGGTTTAGGACCTAGGATTAAACCTAGAAAAGTCCGTCGCGTCCGAGACAATTTTTTTCCGCAGTTTAATTTTGGGGGTAAAATTTGAAACATGCAAGGTGTTTTTAAAAGGGGCCCCGGGGCCGGGTTTTTTTACATGACGGACGAAAATATTTTTCGAAAATAATGTTCCATTTGATCAGTAACATGTGTGCAAAATTTCAGATAATTAGCTCACTTTGTTTTTCCAATTATTATTCTAATTGTGAAAAATGACCCAAAATTGAAAAGCGTTAAAATCGGGCTAGAATAGCACAAATTTAATTATCGTTTGCATATCTTTTTGTTTTAAATAAATGCCCCAGCTGATCAATGTAAGAAATTCAAATGTTTAGGCTTTTGGACCTCAGTGAAGTTCTTTAAAACAAAGGTTAAGTTCCATTTTTGTTGCAATAAAACTTAATATCAATACATTTATGCTCATTTTAAAGCATTTTTTTTCTGTGAAGGTATTGCTTTCCGCAGAAGAATTTCAGTTGTTGTATTTATATTTGGCATGTAAAATACAGACTAAGCTGGATTTCAACTTTAATCAACTGATTATTAACAAAGTACGTCATGTCACTTTAGATGCATTTTTTTTATGCAAAATTGTTGTTTATTCTACCTTAATGGCATATAAATGTTCTGTTCATGATACCTTCTGTAGATATGACCATCGGGCGTATATTGCCCCGCCTCGGTGATGATCTTGTTTTCTTTTAATAACCATCAGAGATGCTCGTTTTAAACTTGAAATGCTTATTTACTATTAATGGCAAACAATCTGCCAAGCATTTTTGCTGACGAATTATACGGGTTTATGATTGCCATAATTGTACAATTGGTTAACAGTTTAGATTGAGTCTTTATATTTACACTACATGTAAATAGGTACATGTATTGTTATTTTGGAAGATTATAAATTGTTCAGTTGAATACATTGTAGATTGATTTAAAGGCACACTTAGCCTCAGAAATGAATTCATGAACATGGGTTCTATGTTTTAATAATAGATTAAGAATATGCTAGATACTTACAACGCTGAATTACATTTACGTAGGCTAAAGGTAACAAAATGTAAACAAAGTGGTATTTTGGACAAAAGAAAAGTAATGATAATAACAAATAGAAAAAAATAAATATATAAAAATATTTTGTAAAATAAATAACTCCCGGACTCGTGTCAGTACAGATGTATGCTTGTAAATGTTTGTAAAGTTTGAGCCATACTACACGTGGTCACTACAACAATTTTTCCTCAGACGACATGAGTTCTGCTCAGTGCATGAAGTAGAATGCTTGGTTATGATTATCTTAAAACTTTCATCAAACTCGAGTTGAAATATGATTCATGTAATACTGTGAAAAATCAAACATGTACAAGAAGTACAAGTTGACTAATACTGATAAATGTTTCCATCCTGATTTCGTGTTGGTCAAGTTTGATAATATAAAGGCATATGTATATAAAAGAATGTACTTATTTTCAAAACATGAATCCACTTTGACAAAACAAAGCTAAGACTTTGTAATTTGGAAATTTGATGTCCGAATATTATCATAGATTAAAAAGGGCATGTTTTCATCCAGTTGCATTCTGAAGACAACAATTTCTTTCGCAGCGAATGATTAAAAAAAATGAGACAATTTAATTTTGTTTTTCTAACCATTTTGATATAGTTACGTACGATGTGAAAGCATTTTTTTTTAAATGTTAACTGAAAAACACGTTGCCATCTGCACTTCTGTGTATGCTAGTTTTTGGTTTATTATGTACGTATTTCTTTATGTCGTCCGACATTTCCATTGAATAGTGCATATCTTTAATATCCGGAAATGGCGAAAAGTCGTCTGCGTTGTAGCGTTTAATACCCGGATATCCTCTTCTCTTTTCTGCGGGATTAGAAACTACTATAAATAGCAACCTATCATTGAATTCGATCGCATCGCCTTCATATTTCATAATACCCTCTGAAAGTTCTCGTATACCACACTGTACCTCGACATCACTGAGAATTTCCATTTGAGGCGGGAATTTTGACTTTAGCAACGAATACCATTTTTCTTTGACATAAGTATTGGCAGACACTCGATCTCCCATTGGACATCAAAGCACATGATTTCAAATCTTTAATGATGTCATCATATGGAATTTCGTTGTCTTCCAATCGTTGTTTAGCATTTTGGAACACCGGAAGCGGTTGATAGAACTTGGCCGGTGAACGATTAAAAGTTTTCCAGATTTCTTCAAGCACTTCATTATATTGTTATACATCTCAATGGGATTTTTCAAAGTATCTAGAGCGTCTTTGATAATAATTTTATCAAACATTTGTCTATTTTCTGGTTTTTCACGAGCCTGTAACCGGAAAAATTCTTCCGACCCAACATGTGCCACCCTAATGGACAACACTTTGTTTGATTCTGTCTCCACATAGCTGTAGTGCCCAGGGATGACTGTCAACAGAGGCTCAAGGACACAGAATCTAGAAACAAAGATATCATATAATGCAACACTATTCTGAAGATAGAACTGTATAATCCGGGAATAATATATACACCTGGAAATAAGTTAGGCACACCCCGGAAATTTAAAATTGGTTGTGATTGAAAGCACTGTAATGAGATGAGAAGATGTTTTGTAAACGCTCCAACACCTTATTTATAAACACTTAAATTTTTGGTAAAAAACAACACATTTGCTTATGTGTCAATAATTTGGTTAAGAATAAACTAAACTCATAAATTTACTGGTTTTACCGTTTATGATTACTAAATTCAAAAGTAAATTGGTATCGCTACTTATCACATTACCATTTCTTAGCCCAATTAAGTCATCATCTCATGACAGTGCTTTCAATCACAACCAATTTTAAATTTCTGGGGTGTGCTTAACTTCTTTCAAGGTGTATATTTAGACTATGAGTGGACAGCTAAAAAATCAATATAAGGGGTGTCCAATATGATTTCTGTGTACAAGTCCAAATTTATCCTTTATAAATAATTTATTATTTTACCAATTCAATTTCGTTTTCAGTATATATTTACATATCGTTTTGACATTTCGGTCATTCCTTAGCGGTATATGGAAAGCGCATTTATAATTGTCCAATATAGGATATATTTGTTACTACTTTGTTCAATACACTTTGTTCATAACCAAGAACTTGCTGGGGCCAAATATGATTGGCCTTTATTTGCCACCAGTATAGGACCAAGTCAGCCTTGCAAGTCCGTGCAGTCTTACTGGCTCTATATTGTTTGCTCAGTTTGTATTTTGAAATCAGTTAATCTTTTAATGGACAATTCATTATTCAAAACAGGGCAAATACATCACACAAATTCAGAATGCTGCGGTTTAAAACATCAAACAGTCAATATTATACCTGTCCATGAGTGCCTCTGCTAAGCTTCCTTTAGTGTCCCCGATATAACAAACTCTGTCCGTTGTCTCTAAATCTAGATATTTATTCATCAGTGAAAACAAATGATCATCATACTCATCTCCGAACGTAAAATTTTCCCATGCCTGATGTCGGGGAATGCGGTAACGATTTTGGAAGCCTTCGGATATTACCGAATATGGCCGAGGTGATTCCGGTCCCAAATACGAGAATGCCATGTTTAGTACAGTTCAAATTTCTCCGTATAAAGGGAAGCACTGCAAATAGAAATTGCAAGAAGCATAAAATGTAGTCAAATGAATTAATAAATAAGTAATATAGAACAAAAATACTTGATTTCCCTTTCCCCGTCAAGTTTATTACATGTGAATGAAAAAGAGATTTGTTCAAAGTTTTTATTATTACTTGCATTCAAATTTACATTGATTGATTTGTATATATTTATAAAAGCCTTTTTACAGTTAAACAAATTACAAGATCTTATTTCTAGATAAGAGTGGTGCCGAAGATCTTCATATTTAGAAGAGGTGTTTTAAAGGGTTATCGATTTGATTATAAAGTGTATTGAATATTAAAACGAACATTATAAATTATGCCACTGATATTTATTACTCACTCACTGGCATGCCTCTTTTAGCAGGATATTCAGGTGATAAGCCATTTCATTTCAAGAAACAGAAGTAAAAATCTTTTGCATAAACATTATCTTTGAAAGCGCAACAAAGCAGGGTTTTTTTATATTGATCATTATTGTAATGTCCCTCCTATCCACGATTTCACAATTTTC
>NW_026857868.1:0-7140 GCF_026571515.1 Ruditapes philippinarum | reverse complement strand
TTTTAAATTAAAACATAAATTAAAAAACCCGATGTATCAAACAGCCAAAAAAGCATTGTCATCCTTTTATTCACATGAACATAAACACTGAAAGGAAATATATACATGTATGTGAAAACTCCTCCAAGATGTCCATTTGAGGGATTGTTCTGTAAATTTATAGCTATCTTGAAATGTAAAATAAATAAAAAAAAGCTATGTAAAAAGCAATATTTAAGTTATAGCACTCCTTCAATATCATTTATTTTTCAAATCATTAGAATTGTAAGGATAGGTCAGTTTAACTTTGCATGGAACACTAATCGCACAAACATCCATGCGGGAGACAAAAATCTTACATGCTGGTTCAGCTCTTTCAAAAACCGGAAAAAACATGATCCTTAGTTCGCCTGCACCAGGATCAGTGTAGCAATACCACGTGACCTTAGCGTCATTTTCGACAAATGTTGCTCGATTCGAAAAAGAAAAAAGCCATAAGTATTTTATGTACCAATTTCTTTTGGATATGCAACAGTCTACGGGGAATGATAAGCTTGCCACAAAATACTGGATCTCCTTCAGTATTTGAACCGTTTTATCAAACACTTTGTATAACCTTGGATGTTGTTTGTATAGGAGCGGATTTCAGTTACAAGCTATATCAATTCCATGCATTATCTAATCTTCGCCATGATTAAAAAGTAAGGTTTACATCAACCGGGAGTACAGTCATTAATGATTACAAAATAAACCTATCAACTTAGGTAGAATTTTGTTTTTCTTACTCCCGGTTGAAGTTTCAAACGTTATACCGGTATTTCCTTTGTAAACCATTGTCTGTCCTCAGCTAAATATTACCTTCTGTCCTGTGCCATAATTGTTCCCTGTCCTTTGCCTTGCTCATTATCTGCCTTGGCTGATAATCACTGTCTCCTGTTAATAACCATTGTTTGTCCCTTGTAATTATTGAATGTCTCCCGCTTCTGATCATTGCATGCCCTGCCTCAATTCCACTCTCTGTCCTTTGCCATTATTATTGTCCGCCTTACATCTGTATCAGGCAGATTATCTTTGTCGGTCGTCTACTAAACATATTTATCCGTCCTCCGCTGATTCTCATTGTCTGTCCTGCATCAGTAATACTATGATTAACAAACGAGGTTTTCTGCACACGTAAATTGGCTGCTAGGGAATGGTCAGCTAGGCACTGCATACTTTTGGAAGAGCCGAATAAAACACTACCAAGACGAATATTTATTAAGATCTGTGCAGTAGTTGAAATTAAGGAGAAGCGTAACGACACGAAAATTCTATACTAGTAGTACTTGTTATATACTGTGACAGGATGGGCACGCTTCAGTCAATGTCGTAATGTGCCAGGAATTGGACACCCAGTGTCTAATTTTTTTATAGACAGTGTTGCTCGTAATGGCTTGAACATGAATTAATTATACAAGCGCATCACTAACGATAAAACGTAAAATTTTAGTATAAATTTAGTACATAAAAATTCAAGGCATAAGACCCGTTACCAAATCTAACCAAAATAAAACAGCTGACGTGTGACCTCGCTTTATTATATAAATGGCGGCTCTTTAAGTTTTTGAAACCAGAACTATGTCCCACAGCATTATCCAAATCATCTCAAAAGAAAAAAAGAAAAGATAGATTTCTTCAAACCAATTTGTTTCTTAGTTTCTAAAAGTCAACAAAAGGATATATTGAAAATTTCAGACGTTTTTTGACAGTGCAATGCAACAGCTCTTACACCGATGCTTTTGTCCAAATGCAAAACAGTTCCCATTTAGGTGGAGACAAAACTGGTTGAAAAAGTAAAGGGTTTGATTGCCACTGATGTTAGATTTACAACTAGGCATAAATCTAAATGCGTTGGTATCTCTGTTTGAGCCGCTCATACAATGCTCAGGCGTGATTTAAAAAAGAGAAGGATAAATGCCAGATAGATACCCCATCTCTTTACAAAAGAGCAAAAACTCGCTCGGGTTATAATCTCGAAACAATTGTTGAAACAGTTCCCTAAATACAACAATCGATCTTTCGCAAATATCACTACTGGCGATGAGACGTGTGTACACTTTTATGAGTCCGAGCGAAAGATACATAACAAAATATAGGCAACCAAAGAAAGTCAAAGACCTTGCATAGCAAAGCGCAACATGAGCGTCAAAAATGCCATGTATGTAATTTTCTTTACCAATCAAGGTCCTGCTATTCCAATTGCCGTACCAAAGGGTAAATATGTAAATGCTTAAAAGTTTTACAAAGGCAATGTCCTTTATAAAGTAAAGAAATATTTTTAAAACTGTCGACCAGCAACCGGTCTCCGTTGTGTTAGGTTGTTGCATGACAATGCTTCGTCACACAAAGCGGCCATTGTACGAGAATATCGGAAACAGGAAAAGGTTGTCGAGCTTCCTCACCCTCCTTATTCGCCAGATCTTACCCCTTGTGACTTTTTCCTATTTCCGAGGGGCTGGAAAAAATATCAAACGCGAAAAAATCTCGGCTAGGCTATTTTTTCAGTATATTAACAGTATACCTAGAAAAGATTATGATTACGCATTTAAAAATTGGATAAAAAGACTTAAACTTTGTATATCACATGGTGGTGAGTATTATGAAGGATTGAGACTGTTTGTTAGCAACTTTTGAAAATTGACACAGTTGCATTCGTATTTAAACATCCCTTGTATGTTCAAGCTATTCTTACCATTTTTAAACAAGTTTTCATCTTTTTTATTTCAAGCGACCTTCGGCTTTTCTTCCGGTTTAATGTGTTATTTTTAGATAAATCGTTCCATATAATTATCAAATTAAAAGAATTAAGGTGGAAAATGAAATTTGCCGTCGATAAAATTACATAAACCATAATTAAACACTATATACCTGTAATCTACCGCTCTGCGCTCTATATGTAGATTAGTAAAGCGGTCGATTCGTGTCCCGACAAACGTAACTGGCGCGCGGGACGCTGTTTTAAAAAAGCTCAAAGTGCAATTTATTTCTTTAAATGTCAATAATTGTTATCTTATGGATTGGTCCATAATAAGAGGTCATGTTGACAGCATTTAAAATCATACATAACTTAAAAACATGTTTGAATCATATTAATATTGTTAGAAGTGTGATATATATAATCCAAAATAATATATCTATATATAGCAGATAATAAGTTGTTCTTGGACAAAATAAAATAAAATCAAACAGATATGGATACTAAATCAAACTCTCTTAAAGTAATATTTTGTAAGAATGTCTGAATATCCGAATAATGTATTTTGAATGCTATAATTTGGTCGAAACGCGAGCTGCTATTTTCTGTATTACGTTCTTAATGAACAGTTATGGTGTTGGTTAAATTCACTCCGGGTCACGGCAGTAAGCCATATTGAATTTAGAAGACCTGGGCAGGCTGTCAAGCAGTTGAGCAGTAGTAGTTGCCATCACTTTCGCAAATAACTGAAACTTCTGTACATACCAGAACAGAGGAACTGTGCGAATGACCGTAGTAAAGATTTCATGATCAATCATGCAACGTCCGGGAGTCGAACCCGGGTCGCCCGATTCACAGTCCAACGCTCTACCTATTGAGCTAACCGGACGGTTATTTAAATAATTAATCCCCTTTTGAAGATTAAATAGCGTTTGAAAGCATATTTACAGGTGTCAGACGGAGGTTCTTATTACATAACTGAACAGAATAGTATTTTTGTTTACATGCAACTTGTTTCAATTGTTTTGTTATACTTATTTCGGTGATGAAAAATAATGATATGTGTCGAACGATTTCAATGAGATGCATAAAACAATGTTATGTTTTTAGAAGTGTATGTGTTTTAGTGTGAAGAAAATCATTATATCTAAATTGTTTCAAATTATACGCGTGTAAACTTTCTTGAACTAGTTTTTTAAATTATACAGTAAAAAGGAGGTCATTGTTAGTTTTAACGAATAATAAGTCACTGGATGAATGGAAACGCTGTGAGAATGTTTTATTTTCAGATTCTTCATAAGGGCAACCTATCAACTGAAACATTTGATAAAAAAATAATATGTGCAAGAATTGTATGTACATGTACTTTTTCTGTGTCTTTTTTCATGATAACAATAAAATAATTGGTGTTTGAGTTTTAGAGACGCTTATATTGTGGTAGGTGATCTGTCATGAAACATATTTTGCATTGTAAGATCAGCTTCAATATGGCATAGACGTAAAAAGGATGATAACCTTGGCTCAGTTTCTGGGTACAGACTCATTCTAACTGAGTCTGCAATTTTCATGTAGTTATGTGATTATTTGTGATTAAATCTTCGAGGGATCACTCTTCTTCCATATTTTTATACGCACGAAAGAATTCCGGCGTATATTGTTATGCACATGGTTGTTTTGTCCGTCCGCCTGTCCACCGTCCGTCTAATAGCAGGTTTTTTTGTCCGGTCTGTATTTTTTGAACCGGTTGAAGGAAATTGAAACTACATGGCAGAAATTTTAACCATAATGAGACGATGTGCAGAGCGCATGTTTGACCTTTCCCAAAAATATTATATTAATGGTAAGCTTAGAAGCATGAAGCATCCATTGTTGACATCTACAAAATTTATATAAATAATGCTCCTGGGGTCAATATTGGTTCTGCCCCAGAGGTCATATAGATAGAAAAACTCATAAATGTATTTTTATGTTAAGTTACAAACACCAGATCTCAATTATTTGGCATGTATCATTACATAGAAGAACCCTGCTATTGTTCCAAAAGTTATTTCACTGGTATTAAAAAATAACTGTGCCAAGTGGGTTGGTGGGGAATGGGAAGGTCTGGCATAGATAACATGTACACATATTTATATAGTATACATGTTTTAAAAGTCGTTTCCTATAACATAGGTTTTTACATGTATCATCACTTTGTAAAAGGAGAATTATCAGTTTTGTGGTTGATGTTTGTGTGAGTATTGATGTTATGAATGTAAGCATAGCATTTTGATTTTTCATTATTTTAGGCATAATATTTTGCGCTTTTCAATTTCTTGTATAATGGTATTCATAATCTTCTTTGAATTTTTATCAAAAACCAACATTATTGTTGCTTTTAGTCAGTACATATAATCTGTGACAATTGCATGGAGATAAATAATCACCACTCTGTGCTTCAAAGGGATGACTGGTGTCATGTCTAGGGTCTGTACTCCACAACGTAAAGTTGTGGCATATATAATTATCACTAATTATTCAGGAGACAAAAGCATAAGCTATGGCATGTATCAATATTGATCTGAATATAAAACATGTGTTCGCATAACATGCAAAGCTCAAGATGACACATTTCTCGTGCTACACTTTATTTATTAACAAGAATTTCATTATTACTGACACATGCAGGGATGTATCATATAGATATCAACAGGAAAATATCAATAATATTTTTTGTTTGTTGTTGCTATTCTATTATCTTTGTAGCGCACCTGTCATGCAGTGACAGTTTGAACTTCAGGATGGTCGGCTGAACGCCGTCCATTTTCCACATTCAATAAAAACGACATCTGAAATAAGCTCTGAAACCAGCTGACCAGATTATTTGAAGAAGCTAAGCAGATATGCCCTTTGCATGAAACCCTACTTAGTTTGTTGGTCAATTTCAAATATGTTATCTTTGAAAACCTTTTTCTCCGAATGCCTGGAGACCGTGAAATATTGTTAAGTGGTTCACTACTAAGTTGTTCAAATTTTAGCCCGGAATGAAAACTGTTCCCAACCCGGGGTCAAAGATTTTCCTTGTATGATTGTATGGATCATACAACTTTAAATTACATATTATCTGTAATAAAAGTAATTAAATATGTATATATAGTTATTACTTTTAATACCTTCTCTAAACCATAAGGTATTTGGCATGACACACTGTCAAGCCGGCCCGCCCCGGGGTTAATTCATTTCCTTTAAATGCATAAAATAAAAACTAATCAATTTTGCTTCTCTAAAACCATAAAAACAAAAAACGTTGGACTGATTGTCAGGCAAAGACAATGGTTATTAAGCAAATAAATGGTTGCTAAGGGAAGTCAACGGTTGCTATAAAAGATACTTGTTGCTATATAAGCACATGTTGCTAATAAAAGTCAATAATTGCTATGGACGTCACTCGTTGCTGACGAAAGCCAATCGTTCTCCGGAAGATTAACTACATGTACATACAAATTATGAAAATCCATGACCCCGGGGATAGACCAATTCGACATTTTTAACATAAGATAATATGGCAACGGTGATGATGTATATATCTTAGGTACAGGATCATAATAGTTACGACAGAATTATATGGAATCACGGACCTTTATTGACACAAATGAAATAAATCCAAATCAAACCTTTTGACTACAAAGAATTGATACCACAAGAATGAAACAAAACAAATGTAAGGATTTATAAAAAAACATGTTACGACTATTTTTTAAAGTTTAAAGTGAATTGAAAAGTTTTGTATCAAGAACTCAATTTGATTTAGTTAATAAATATTTGCATCTCCAGTTTACATTATTGATGCGTTGTTATAAACAGATTAATTATGTTAAAATAAAATACTATAATAATTATATAAAGAATTGTAACACCGGTGCTCATTTCTTGGTTCCATCCGCCCGGTGGATTCTCGGGAAAGAATATGTGTGGAATTCATGCAGAAAGTTCATAGAATATTGTTCGAAACATTCAGTTATGATAAGATTTATCCGAAAACCACAAATTTTGTTTTTTGATTGTTTTAATGTCTGAAAAAACAGGTCCACATACAGTTGATGGAAATGTCTGAAAACGACATAAGCGAAAAACAAATAAGATTATTTATAGTACATCATTATTACTTTTGGATATAGCACTTTTTTCTGTATTTTGATTTTGATATTTTAATATATCAATGTTGTTTAGAGCTCATTATTTCCTAACTAACAGAGTATTTAAGGGTGAATCGGGTACTAAAACTATTGTTCATGATGTTAGAAGCTATCTCACTAAATCCTTTAAAAAATTTGGCACTACGTGCCATTTATCAGCATTACAAGGCATTTCTCTCCAACAATTGTCACTTCTCTGTTTGCACAAAAAAGTGAATTTTTATTTTAAATAATTGAAAACAAAATTACGCA